>NW_015667306.1:1237173-1237827 GCF_001515625.1 Sinocyclocheilus rhinocerous
GGACGATCAGCTATCCTTCCTGTCACCCTGTAGCTCTGTCTTACATTACAGATGATGGCTTTCCTAAAGACAAAAGTAGAAAAATAAATTAATGCACAATATTTAAAAATAATACTATTATTGTTTAATACATCAGTATACGTTGGAATCAACATTAGCCAAGCTTAATAAGTGATGAAAAAATGATTGATTACCGTTTTTGCAAACCACTGCAGTTAACTGATACACAATACAACATTCAAGTTTACAGTATACATTTCTATAACGTGTTACTCACTGCGTTTGTCAGCTGACAAGATAGCTAAACAACTAATGTGAACTCATACTTAATTATAGGCCACTTAGCAATAGAAAGGAAATAAAACTTGGCCTTTTTTCACTACACACGAACCAAAACGCTAGGTGCATATGTAAACAATGACGAAAACCACAATGCTATCTTTAATTATGCTGCATCATACTTGAAGAGTTAACGTAAATAAATACAAATAAACAAATGAAAAAACAAAACGACATTTACTTACCTGAATTTACTACTCACCTTCTTCTTCTTCTAATAACATTTTATGGCGGATGGCAAACCAACTTCTGGTGCATTTACCGCCACCAACTGGATGGAAGTGTGAAGCACTAATAAACTGTATACATACATAT
>NW_015667306.1:1237903-1245095 GCF_001515625.1 Sinocyclocheilus rhinocerous
TATATATATATATATATATATATATAATACAGAGCTGGGTAGTAATCTGGATTATGTAATCAGATTCCAAATGTTAAGTAGGCTACTTGTAATCAGATTAAATTAAATTTTATACTACAGTTACTTTTTTTATTGATTACATGATTACATATTATTTATTCACAAAATAGCAATTAATTATTCATAATTTATTTATTCTCCCTAATTCCTTTTTCATCTTTTAAATGTTCCTTTCTAAAATAGCCTACTACCGCTTATATATATACTCAGAAAGTCTTCCAGTTCTGTGGACATTCATACAAACGCAGTCCATGTTCAGTTGGCTCACACAGCATTCGACCACTGGACTTACAAAAATCATTTCAATTTTAACATTGCATCAACTAGGCTACTGATGAACACATTCATTTTTATTTGACTCACTCAGTAGATTATTTAACCACGAATTACTTTTATTGGACTTTTTTCTTTCAAACACATTAAAATGCACAAATTCACATTATTTCTTATTTATTTTACTAGCTATATTTACTATAACTTTAGTTTTTTTTTTGTCAGCAGAATCTCTTTTACCTAATATATTTACTTGAAGTTCCCCCCTAGATTTTAAGGTAATAAATTAACAATTAAGTAACATTTGCATGTTCATGGTTCTGTGACGTTTTAATGCAGTCAAACAAATTAAATATTTATTTTTTTAGTTAGTGTTTTATTTTGATTGTTTTTACTTTAAAATGATTTATTTTAATTGTAAATTTTTATTATTTAATTAAACCTACAATTTTCCATTAAACCTACAAACCCCCTGCAGTTCCTATACAAACCCCAGTTTAGGAAACCTTGACGTAATGTAATGTTTAACCCTCGTCTACAGCATAGCGTTGCCTTCAGGCAACGGAAAGTTTTTCTTATGCCCCATGTTCAATACATGTTTTTTAAATGATTGCAACCAATTAAAATGTTTGAAAAGTATCAAAGAACAGTCCAATAAGGTGTGGGAGTCACTATCAAGCACCATTTGAAGACAGGACTTCCTTTTCTGACACATGGTCACAGGAGCACATGGTGTGAGAAGGCGGCAAGATTATTTGCTTTAGTAATCTTATTTAAAATGACATGAACTGTACATAAAAAATGTGTGTGTGTGTGTGTGTGTGTGAAGGTGTAGAGAAGACTTTTGTCAGGTTTTATGACTTTTTTTATTTTGCATGTTCAGAAATGCAGTTTTTCTTTATGTTGCCTCAGGGCAACGTTGTGCGATAAGGGGTAAGGAAGCAGGGTTCCACGGCTCCTATCCCTAACCAGGATTTCCCATTGACAATACATACGGGCAAATCCTGTGTGACAAAAAGGGAAGATGCAAGGTTCCTGGGTGCACAGGAACACCCAAAGTGATGTGCAAAAATTGTAACGTGCACCTCTGTTCACAGCAGAGAAGAAGTGCTTTTTGAAGTTTCACACGGAGTAAAAGGATGTAGCTCGAAGTACATGAGATGACACAACACACTACATCAGGGCTGGAAAACTTCGGCCCTGGAGGGCCACTGTCCTGTAGAGTTAGCTCCAACCAAACACATAAGCACCAGCTAATGAATATCTTTTAAGATCACTAGAAAGGTACAGCCAGGTGTGTTTAATTAGGGTTGGAGCTAAACTCTAGGACAGTGGCCCTCCAGGACTGAAGTTTCCCAGCCCTTTCCTCCAATTCCCATACATTTAAGTTTTATTAAAAGTCCCTCTTTCCAAAGCATATCATAGGCTTTCTCAATATCAAATAAAGCCACCACCAATACTTCTTTATTTGTCTGAGCTTTCCTGATATTGGCTTCTAGGCTTAAACAACATCCATTGTATTCCGACCAGCCCTAAATCCACTCTGCTATGGCGATATAAGACCTTTTATTTCCAATATATAATTTAGTCTATGTATGATCATTTTTTCCATCAGTTTATTGTAACGTGCACCTCTGTTCACAGCAGAGAAGAAGTGCTTTTTGAAGTTTCACACGGAGTAAAATCTCATTCCATGAAGTACATGAGATGACACAACACACTACATCAGGGCTGGAAAACTTCGGCCCTGGAGGGCCACTGTCCTGTAGAGTTAGCTCCAACCAAACACATAAGCACCAGCTAATGAATATCTTTTAAGATCACTAGAAAGGTACAGCCAGGTGTGTTTAATTAGGGTTGGAGCTAAACTCTAGGACAGTGGCCCTCCAGGACTGAAGTTTCCCAGCCCTGCACTACGACACAAACCTAAGTCTCTATCAAATGCAATATATCAATGAGTTTCAAGTTTTTTCCCTTTTCACTTAATGATTTCGACATTGTTTGACAGATTTGTGATTGTGTCTTATGATATGTGAATGGAGAATTTTCTCTGTGATTCTGCACCATTATTGCACAACAACGAAAAAATATTTTGTGATGGGGGGTGAGGGGTGGTCAAAAAATGTTTTATCAATAAAATGTTGCCAAATAAACCAAAAAATTATGTGGAATAATTTTTTATCATTTAGCATCAAAATGTGTGCAGTTCAGGGTTAATGCACTTCATTATGTTAATATATTTTTCTTTTTCTTTGCATTTTTATATCAATATGGTACAAGATTATCCTATTTAAATCAATATGATAAATAAGTTAGGTCAAAACTAATTACAAAAAAAATAAAAAATTAGTCTGATTTTATTACCTAAAATGTATAATGTAATGGATTACGTTACTAACTACAATCATGTTTAACTCCCCCCTAGAGCCATCTTTAATGCATACATAGTAAATTCTGCGTCTAAAGTGTCTCCAGAAGGACTTCTTTTCATCATCACATCTGGGTGCTGATTCTTGTTCTGGATTCTACACTTTTTAATATCCTCTGATACATTATCATCACTATGGACTTTAACAAATACTTTAGCCAGCATTTATACTTTGGAATCAGTAACGGATTACAATTTTCAAGTAATCTAGCCAGCTCTGTGTATATATATATATATATATATATATGTGTGAGACCCTGGACCACAAAAAGCAATAGCCAAAAATACATTGTATGGGTCAAAATTATAGATTTTTCTTTTATGCCAAAAATCATTAGGATATTAAGTAAAGATCATGTTCCATGAAGATATTTTGTAAATTTCCTACTGTAAATATATCAAACCTTAATTTTTGATTAGTAATATGCATTGCTAAGGACTTCATTTGGACAACTTTAAAGGTGATTTTCTCAATATTTTGATTTTTTTGCACCCTCAGATTCCAGATTTTCAAATAGTTGTATCTCGGCCAAATATTGTCCTATCTTAAAAAAGCTTATTTATTCAGCTTTCGGATGATGTATAAATCTCAATTAAAAAAAAAATTGACCCTTATGACTGGTTTTGTGGTCCAGGGTCACACACACACACACACACATATATATATATATTACATCTTAAAGATGCAAGAAATACATGAATATGAGCACAGCTGTATGTGCTTTGTGTTTGGGGAAAATATGAGTTATAATTATGCAAATTAAATGGTTATAATAGTTATCCATTACCCAACACTTTCTCAATGGGCTTTGTATTACTGTATTACTTTCTAAATCCATTTTGAATGCAACAATTTACATGAATGGTTTGGTATAATTTTAGAACATGTATTCTTATTCTGTTAAATAAGGCTTGTTGATAGTTAAGTGACCGTATGTGATTTGAAATAACTGACAATGGGCTTTATTTATAAAACATAAGATGTGTAAATCATTCATATATCCATTTGCACGTAAATTGCCCCACTGAACTGAATGGAAAATTCAATTAATATGGCTCATTAGTAAAGTGACAGTATATATAGTCATGGCCAAAAGTTTTGGCAGTGACATAAATTTTGTTTTGCAAAGTTTGTGGCTTCAGTATTTGTGGATTATTTTTCCACATGTTTCTATGGTATACTGAAAAACAATAATAAGCATATCATAAGTATTAAAGACTTTTATTGGCAAAAAATATAATAAGTCAATATTTACAGTGTTGACCCTTGTTCTTCATAACCTCTGCAATTGGTTGCTGTTGCTGGATATTAGCTTCTGGGCCAAATCTTGACTGATGGCGATCCATTCTTGCCTGATTAGTTCTCGGAGTTGATCACAAATTAATGCACAATATTTAAAAATAATACTATTATTGTTTAATACATCAGTATACGTTGGAATCAACATTAGCCAAGCTTAATAAGTGATGAAAAAATGATTACCGTTACCTTTTGCAAACCACTGCAGTTAACTGATACACAATACAACATTCAAGTTTACAGTATACATTTCTATAACGTGTTACTCACTGCATTTATCTGCTGACAAGATAGCTAGACAACTAATGTGAACTCATATTTAATTATAGCTCACATAACGCTTGGCAATAAAACGGAAATAAAAGCTTGGCCTTTTTCACTAAACAAGAATCAAACCGCTAGGCGCATATGTAAACAATGACGACAACACAATTTTGCATCATACTTGAAGAGTTAACGTAAATAAATACAAATGATCAAATGGAAAAAAAACACAACATTTCCTTACCTGAATCGAAATGTGCGCTGTAGATCCACGAGCTGCGAGTTGCTATTCTGCTTCTCGCTTCACTGCTGCAATCCAGGCGCGTTTCTCGGAAATCTAAACCCTTTAATTTCCGATTATTTATAAATTAATGTTAGTTCCAGGCCAGAGGGAGCACCCAACCACCGAGCAACAAGGATCTAATTTTAATTTTGACATTTTAAACAGCAGGATTAAATCAATTATCGTAATCCCACTGTGCATCAAGCGCCTGCCGCCATTGTTTTGAATGCGCTCAAACACTAACCGGAAACGTCCAAGGAACAAAGACGCTATTCTTCCTTCATCAGTTTTTAAAACTGGAAGAGTTTGATTTCTATAAATTCCTCCCATTTTCCTAATTGATCCCCATACTTCACTTATGTCAATATCTTCTCCTATTGAATTACACCAATCTCTCCAGTACTTCTTTTTAGCTGCTCGGACTATTCTTCTTACTTCAGCTTGCGCTTTCTTATATTTAATAAAATCTTCAAATAAATTAGTCTTTTTGATTTTTCTGAATGCTTTATTCCTATTATGTACCGCATTACTACATTGTTCTGTCCACCAAGGAACTGCTTTCCTCTTTTTACATTGTCCCTTTTTTCCTATAATATTATTAGTTACATCATACAATACTTTACATATTTTCCCATTACATTCATCTATGTCTTCCATCATATTTACTTCTACTGCTGTTAGTTCTACCTCACTTAAATATGTATATGCTTCCCAGTTTGCTTTATTAAATCTCCATCTTGGAGCTAAAATCACATTATGTTCCATTACACTCATCCCTACCTTACATAAAATGATATAGTGATCACTACCCATATTATTATCTTCCCAAACATCCCATACACATTTACTTGCTATATCTTCAGAAACCAATGTTAAATCTATAGCTGACCCAATACCACGTACCAAATCTATTCTTGTGTTTCTACCATCATTTAAACATACTAACCCATTACGGTCTATTATTTCTTCTACAACATCCCCATTATGATCATCATTACTGCTTCCCCATAAAGTGCTATGTGCATTAAAATCTCCACACCAAATTATTTTATGATTTCCTGACCCAATAACCTTTTCTAAATCTTTACTTAATCTACGACAAGGATTATAATAATTTATTATTCTGATATTTTGTTTCTCTGCATATACATCTATAACCACCACTTCATGTTCTTCAATCTCATTAATGACTCTGTATTCTAATTCATTTTTTATAAAAGTGGCCACCCCACCTCCATTACCTGTCTTTCTATCTTTTCTTACAATATTATATCCTTGCAGAACAAAATTTAATTTAGGTTTTAACCATGTTTCTTGTACACAAATTATGTTTGGTTTCTTATTTAAAAGATCTATAAACTTTTTAAATTCTGGACCATTTGCTATAAGACTTCTGGCATTCCATTGCAGAATCGTTAAAAGCATTATTATTATTATTATGTACTTCCATATGTTGTTTGAGTACTAGATTGAGTCTTTAGCATGTCATTTATTTTTTCCAACGTTACACCTGCTACATTCAAGTATCTCTCAGCTGCCCTTATTTTGATTTTAATTCTCTCCGTTCTGCTTTCTGTTTGAGCAGAACAATTTACCACTTCAGCCATAAATGAAACAAATTCCATTTTCCCGATCACCAAACTATCCTCTTTTATCTTTCTCTGAGCCACAGTATTCCCAGTCCATTCTTGTATTTTTATCTCTCGCTGTATCTGTTCGTTTTGTTTTGCTTTTTGGGCTGCTTCAGCATAAGTCAACCCCTCAGTTATTCTCACATTTTGAATTTTCACAGCATGTTCGTGAGCAATGCATCCCCCAAATCCAGCACTATGCTCACCTCCGCAATTGCAGCATTTTGCCTTCGCTCCTTCGCCACATTTACCATATACATGATCACCCCCACATCTCGCACAATGTTGTTTTCCTTTACAAACTGCACTAAAATGTCCATACTTTTGGCACTTGAAGCATCTAAGTGGAGGAGGTATGTATGGTCTTACTGGGTAACTTACATAGCCTATTTTTACCCTCTCTGGCATTCTTTCTTCATCAAACTGAAGCATAACCGATAGACTGTCCATCCTTTCTTTATTTCTCACATATTGAAGCCGTTTTGCTCCATTACCTTCCCCCCCTTCAACGCAACTTTTAATTTTATCAGCATGTACATCAGTAGGAATTCCAGTTATTACGCCTCTAACCCAAGGCTTCGTCTTCATCAATGTGCATGATACCGGGTATCCAAGCATCGAATTTATACTTAGTGCCTTATTTTGTTGTTTTTCGTCCTTACACATGATAATCAAGTTTCCATCTCTCAGAGTCTTTAGAGTCTTTGTTTCTCCTAACGCTTTGTTCAGAGATTTGGTCAGTTTAATTGGGTTTATCGTCATACCAGTCATACCAGGTTTCATCATTACTTTGTATTCCTCTATATTTTTCCTACTCACGTGATCCTCCTTTCCACTATCCGTAAATGATCCTTGACTATTGTTTTTCTTTCTTTTCCGATTGACTACTTTCCACCATTCACTCCCTCCTGCACTCCCGCTACACGATTCGTCTTCCATTTCCGGATCACTAC
>NW_015667306.1:1245596-1269422 GCF_001515625.1 Sinocyclocheilus rhinocerous
ACCCAATAACCTTTTCTAAATCTTTACTTAATCTACGACAAGGATTATAATAATTTATTATTCTGATATTTTGTTTCTCTGCATATACATCTATAACCACCACTTCATGTTCTTCAATCTCATTAATGACTCTGTATTCTAATTCATTTTTTATAAAAGTGGCCACCCCACCTCCATTACCTGTCTTTCTATCTTTTCTTACAATATTATATCCTTGCAGAACAAAATTTAATTTAGGTTTTAACCATGTTTCTTGTACACAAATTATGTTTGGTTTCTTATTTAAAAGATCTATAAACTTTTTAAATTCTGGACCATTTGCTATAAGACTTCTGGCATTCCATTGCAGAATCGTTAAAAGCATTATTATTATTATTATGTACTTCCATATGTTGTTTGAGTACTAGATTGAGTCTTTAGCATGTCATTTATTTTTTCCAACGTTACACCTGCTACATTCAAGTATCTCTCAGCTGCCCTTATTTTGATTTTAATTCTCTCCGTTCTGCTTTCTGTTTGAGCAGAACAATTTACCACTTCAGCCATAAATGAAACAAATTCCATTTTCCCGATCACCAAACTATCCTCTTTTGTCTTTCTCTGAGCCACAGTATTCCCAGTCCATTCTTGTATTTTTATCTCTCTCTGTATCTGTTCGTTTTGTTTTGCTTTTTGGGCTGCTTCAGCATAAGTCAACCCCTCAGTTATTCTCACATTTTGAATTTTCACAGCATGTTTGTGAGCAATGCATCCCCCAAATCCAGCACTATGCTCACCTCCACAGTTGCAGCATTTTGCCTTCGCTCCTTCGCCACATTTACCATATACATGATCACCCCCACATCTCGCACAACGTTGTCTTCCTCTACAAACTGCACTAACATGTCCATACTTCTGGCACTTGAAGCATCTAAGTGGAGGAGGTACGTATGGTCTTACTGGATAACTTACATATCCTATTTTTACCCTCTCTGGCATTCTTTCTTCATCAAACTGAAGCATAACCGATAGACTGTCCATCCTTTCTTTATTTCTCACATATTGAAGCCGTTTTGCTCCATTACCTTCCCCCCCTTCAACGCAACTTTTAATTTTATCAGCATGTACATCAGTAGGAATTCCAGTTATTACGCCTCTAACCCAAGGCTTCGTCTTCATCAATGTGCATGATACCGAGTATCCAAGCATCGAATTTATACTTAGTACCTTATTTTGTTGTTTTTCGTCCTTACACATGATAATCAAGTTTCCATCTCTCAGAGTCTTTGCACTATTTATTTCTCCTAACGCTTTGTTCAGAGATTTGGTCAGTTTAATCGGGTTTATCGTCATACCAGGTTCTGCAAATTTCATCATTACTTTGTATTCCTCTATATTTTTCCTACTCACGTGATCCTCCTTTCCACTATCCGTAAATGATCCTTGACTATTGTTTTTCTTTCTTTTCCGATTGACTACTTTCCACCCATCATTCAGAATACTACTTAATGAAAATTCTTTAACTCCTAAGGATTGTAATTCATCTTTAAGTCGATCCCTTTCTCTTTCATATGCTGTACATATCATCATAACGTGTTCCACTGAGTCCTCTGTTAAACAAACATTACATAGACCAGTATTATGTTTCCCTATAATGTATAGTGTTTGGTTAAGGTTTGAATGTCCTTTTCGTATATGTGTTAAAATGACTTGTTCCCTTCTACTTACAGTGGGTACGGAAAGTATTCAGACCCCCTTAAATTTTTCACTCTTTGTTATATTGCAGCCATTTGCTAAAATCATTTAAGTTAATTTTTTTTCCTCATTAATGTACACACAGCACCCCATATTGACAGAAAAACACAGAATTGTTGACATTTTTGCAAATTTATTAAAAAAGAAAAACTGAAAAATGCTCAGTATTTAGTAGAAGCACCCATTTGATCTAATACAGCCATGAGTCTTTTTGGGAAAGATCCAACAAGTTTTTCACACCTGGATTTGGCGATCCTCTGCCATTCCTCCTTGCAGATCCTCTCCAGTTCTGTCAGGTGGGATGGTAAACGTTGGTGGACAGCCATTTTTAGGTCTCTCCAGAGATGCTCAATTGGGTTTAAGTCAGGGATCTGGCTGGGCCATTCAAGAACAGTCACAGAGTCGTTGTGAAGCCACTCCTTCGTTATTTTAGCTGTGTGCTTAGGGTCATTGTCTTGTTGGAAGGTAAACCTTAGTTCCAGTCTGAGGTCCTGAGCACTCTGGAAACCTGAAATTCTGGAATGAAAAATGCAGCACCTGTCCTTCCAGTTTCTATGTTCTTTGATCCATCTGTGTAAATTTGGAGAAATGAATAATGCATACTTTTTATATATTCTTTAATATACGCTTTTAAATTAAACCCCTCCCCCATTCCCTTGATTTCTTTATGTACGTTTAAGTCATCTTCTGGTTGTTCTAATAACCAAGGTGCTATTGGAGGAGTTACTATTACCGATGCAAATTTATTTGATTCTATTCCAGTTTCATTGATCAATTTCTTAATTTTCCATGCAAATCCTTTACCTGGTTTATTTACTGTTTCCCAACTTTCATTAAGTACTTCTCTTACAGGATGATCCTCTCTTTGGCCCTGAAGATTAATCCAATATGCCATGGCTAGTTTTTCTCTTCTTAAATGTAGAGGCATTTCTGAGGACTCCACCTGTATTGCTGCAATTGGTGTCGTCTTAACTGCTCCACCAATCTTAGTTCTTTAGCTTGCATAATATCTAGTTTCTTTAATAACGTTGCAGAATTGATGCATCTTTTCCTGGCTTAGCTACTGGTATTATTATTGCATGTTTCCATGATCTTGGTATCCTCCCCTCTATCCATATCTTATTAAATAACTCCAGTACTACTTTAAGAATATTATCATCTGCATGTTTGATCATGTTATAACATATTTGATCTTTTCCTGGAGCTGATTGCCTAAATTGACCACTACTAGAGCTACCGTCATTTCCTGCCATCGTTCCCTGCTCCTCTTCTTCTTCTTCTTGCTTTACGGCGGATCGCAGACTTATTAGTGCATTACCGCCACCTATATCTCAAATGGACCATTGACACTTTATCTACAATCTCCTGATTAACCTACCAACCCACATACAAACACAACAAGGACCTAATTTTAATTTTGACATTTCACGAGGATTAAATAAATTATCGCAATCCCACTGTGCATCAAGCGCCTCCCGCCATTGTGTTGAATGCGCTCGACCACTAACGGAAACGTCAAAGGCACAAAGACGCCACTTCCTTAAACCGTAGCGTGCGCGCGTGTGTGTACAGGTTTTACAGTCTATCGTTTTTCTATACTGGCGGGGCCGGGGACTTAAACCTGAATGTACACACCAACTCATGGGGACTTGTGTCACCGTGGGGACCTAAATTGAGGTCCCCATGGGTACAGAAGCTTATAAATCATACAGAATGATTTTTTTTTTTGAGATTATAAAAATGCACAAAGTTTTCTGTGAGGGGTAGGTTTAGGTGTAGAAAATACAGTTTGTACAGTATAATTACGCCAATGGGAGTCCCCACAAGGACAGTGCACCAGACTGTGTGTGTGTGTGGAGGGGGAGGCGCAGGGACGCAATTGGTGCTCCGCCCTCTGTGTCTGCTCAGGTGTGCTTGTGTCAGAGGAGCATTGCGGAGCTGCAGGCAGAGCAGAGGAGAGACGGTCATGTCAGACAGCGTGAACGCACAGTCGCAGGACAGAGGATCCCACGGCGAGGACAGGACGAGCCGGGTGACAAGCCCGCGTGTGGGCAACAAAGTGACCGTGGTGCTCGGAGCGCAGTGGGGCGATGAAGGGAAAGGAAAGGTGGTGGACCTGCTGGCCCAGGACGCTGACATGGTCTGCAGATGTCAGGTTGGTTTATGAGGACTGTAGTGCTTGAATATGTGAATATATCTCCGGTGGGCTGTGTAGTTATGACGCGCTGTGTAACCTACATGATCCACAAGCTTGTTTGTAAGGAAATATTCATGGCTGATCAGAGAGTAGTGAATGCATGTTAAGTGCTGTGAATGCTTGTGAAGTATGTGATTATAGGACTTGTTTGCAGGCCAGTTCTTGGTAAGCAGTTAGCTGCGTATTATTAAGCGGAAACGGACGTTACAGCGCGCGCATCTACGCGCTTCCATTACAATCAACTACGCTGTCTGCACGCGAGCGACGTCGATTATAATGCAGCGTACTGGTTTAGCTTCGCTAGCAGTGTACGCTGTAGTGTGTTTGCAAATGTCACCTTGACTGAATTGTGTGATATTGAAGCCAGCGTGATGTTTGACCTAAGGCCAGCCCAGTGTAGCCTTAAATCTTACCAGATGTCATTTAGTACATCAGCTAATGTTGAAAGTATCCGGGATGTTTTGAAAAGGATGTAAACACGGGCGCAGGACTCCTTTGAAGTCTATGACGCCCGAAGGTGTTGTATTTATGAGTATTACAGTCAAACCAGATGTTGTAATTGTTAATAATTAAAATAATAGTTGATAATAGTACTGAACATTAACCTCCAGCTACTTGATTTTCCGCAGTTGTCTCATGTGCCCATGTGTTATAAATGTGTACAATCCTGCAGCTCACTGATTCTTCAGACGTGATGTCCTACAACTTTTAAAAAATTACATTTATACTTTCGACAATTGCTAGAATGTTTTTATAGATTGAACACACACACACACACACATTTTCAATTGTTAATGTGAGTTTTCTTGATATGTTTAGAATATTTAATATTCTCTAAAATATTTAATTGGCTAGATAAATAGCTCTTATTGATGAAAGTTTATAGTAAATCTTTAAAGGAATGCTTTTTGTGTTTTATTATATAAAATGCTCCAGGCAAAGTATATATTTTTGTATATACTTAAAAAAATACACATATATTGTTAAGCAGTTGTTCAGGGTACTAAATAAAGGTTTACTTAGTATATGGCTCCATGTGTCAACATCTCACACTGCATGTCAGAAAGAAACAGGTGTCCCTTTTTCAGCCTCATGGCTTTCAGACACTGCTGTGCTCTCACTTAACGTGTACTGTAAAACTGTTAGATATGATTAATATATGTATCATATATAACAAAAAGCATGACATATATGTCATGTTTTTCTTGAAACTCCCTAAGTAGGGTTAATGCTTCTATTCTATTCTATTCTATTCTATTAGACCTGCTGATTTTTAAATGTTTACACATATGTAACTATATAACATAATGTTTAGATTTGTCAAGAGATAACTTTTAGGGACAAATGGGGAAATGGCACCCGTGGTTGTGTTATGTTTTAGAGAGCAGTGATAGCAGGCTGCTTTACGCCTCCTGTCACTATGCATTGATAACAGGTTCACATTGCAAAGATTCTCTTCTAAGAAGTTTGCATTCTGCCAAGATTGTGACTGCATTCAAATAAGACACTTGGTGTTGCACTATGCAATGGATGGGACAGAAAGCAGATAGTGTTAGTCTTTTTATAAAAACACTGCACTCAGCAGTCTGACTGGTTTTCCTTACAGGCAGATGGAATGGAAAAAAGACCATCATGCTGTTCCATGTCACACCAATTTGATATGTCAGTCCAGAAATCAGATGATCTAACACAGTGCGACCTCTTTTTAAGATGCCCTTAAAATTTTATTTGCAGACTAACCTCTTTTTATTGCTTCTTCTCATGTCAGCCAATTTTGTGTGGTTTAATCTGTTTTATAGGTGAGATATTGGAAAAACAAATCAGTTTGCTTCACATTGTTGTAATAATCGTGTGCTTTTTGTGGCTTGCTTATTGTTTATGGTTTTTCAGGTATGTGAGCTTGTTAAATGTTTTAAGTTTGATATGGTCACACTTTCATAACTCGTTCAGAGTAATGCCTACAGATTTGTTATGACAACCAGGTGCTGTCGTCAGTCTAACCTGTTATACAGGAACGTACTGAGACCTTTGTGAGCTGTAACCGTCTAGAGGAGTGCAAATAGACATCCTTTAGTCAAGCTATACTTTTGGTATTACGTTTCTTTCTTGGTCTGCCACTGTAACACCAAGTCTGACAAGAATGAAAGGCCATCTGTTGCTCTTACAGATAAAGTCTGTAATTGGATAGATTTGCTATATTGACTTTGCAATTGACACAGTTTGCTTCAAATAATATATTATCTACTACTAAACCGTTGTAATTTAAGAGACTTAAAATATTTTGACCATTAATGTCAGGCATGTATAAATCCTTGGGGCCACTTGATAATTGAGTCTCTGTGGAAATCTCTTGACTGCAGTGTTGCAGTGGTCATGTTAACTGTGTAATGTGCAGCTGCTTGTTTATCAGTGAGTCCAAGTATGTTGCTTGCTGATAATTGTGCTGCCATTTTAAACACAGTGTTATTCAAGTCCCAAATGCTTTATTTGATAATATGAAGTATTGTATGATTACATCAGCTGATTTCTGTTTTTTTCTCAGTATTATTTTTTACACAAAGAAATGAATAGTAAGTTTGACATGTTTCAAGACTGAAGTCATAGACTAATTGTTTATTTTTTATTTTACATGGAGCAGGCCACCTCATGGGAGCTGACATGATCTGCTGAATAGTACTCACTTTACCTCCGTGCCCCCCTTATATACTAAATGAATTGGGGCTGACTGGGAATAATGCATTTTTACAAAGGCATTGGTGAATGAAAATTTAAGCTTTTTTTGCTGTATAGTCTATGACACAAAGAAATAAAGAAAAATGGGAGTGCATCTTTAATGACTGTTTTGCTGCAGAAACAGAAAGGTCATGCAAATTTAAAGCTTGAATTACAAACTTAGATAAGAAATTGAAATGAAAAAACAGTCGTGGAAATGTCTGTTTTTTTATCTAGTTATGCTCAGGTCTGAAACTGGTTGATTGGCTAGAACTAGCCCTTTGTGAGTGCAATTTCTAAAACCTTTAGAAAGTGGGAAACTTGTCTGACTTGGAATCTTTCTTTCATCATCCTAGAGAGGTTTGAGTGCCTCTGTCCTTTCTTGTAAACTTGATACATGCTTATAAATGCAAATAAAATAGTAAATACGAAAGTTTTTTTTTCTCATGCATACTCTTGCTCTCATTCACAAATGTGCACACACTTTTTATTCTGAAAAACCTAACCAGATAGAACATCACAACATTATCTCGCCACACAAAACAATATTTAATCAATCTGGTTCATCTAATTGGTTTGGTACTTTTTCAGCTACATTTTTAATGCTGATGAACTGCCTGGTGTGTCATTGTGGGTAATAAAGTGGTAACTTTGCTAGTAATCCCTGTATTATTTCCTCAACCCCTTGTTCCTTTTCAAACAGACGGTGGAGCAGATCACTCAGTCTAGCCACTTTTAGCATGCCAGGTTTGGAACACTGGACGCCATCCAACACGGCCTAAAACCCCAGACACAGTCATGAGAGCAAATGTGACAAACATCATATGAAAGAAATGTTCCAGGTTATTGACTCAAAATATGACTCGGGTTTTTCTCTGATGCAAACTAAATGTATTTTCCCTAGAACCCACATCTTATAAAACTAAATGCAGTATCAATTCAAATTAGCTTTAAAGTTAACATGAAATCGAAATTGACCCTATATACTTATCTCAATACAATGTGCACTGATTAATTGTCCAAAATATTCCAAAGAAAAAAACAAACAAATATTTGTGTTGATATTAACTTTTTTTTAATATTTCACAATCCATTCTGTTCCCAATAGAGTAATCTTTTTGTCATTGAAAGTTTGTTCTCTTTAAGTGTATAAATTAAAAGAAACAAAATGAAACCTGTTTTATTACCCTTTTCACAGTTCAGAACAAATTAATAATTTAGTAGTATGTACAATCTATACATTCTATATTCTTAAATGTAAATGTGTGATATCCCACAGATTATTTGAAGGTGGACCACCAATTGTGTGAAATGAAACCACATTACATGAAGCCAATACATCCCAAGTTTCTGAAGTGTCAGCATGCTGCTAAGAACAATGTGATGTATAAGTTTAAAGAAAAAAAAAAAAAAACTCCCAGGCTGGGCCCTTTGAATCAAATCATCCTTGTAATAGGAGCCTATAATAGTAATGCTAAGTGCCTCCAGCAACGCTTTTGGTCACCATGGGTATGAGAACATCGTAAATTGATCTAAAAAGGAGAGGCATCCACACACACTATTAAACTGGTCAAAGTAGACCTGTCCTGAAATAGCTCTGCCCTGGTCCTTGCCGGATTAAAGACTGATTTATTGAACACACTTTGTGAGAACTCCCTCAGATGTGACATGAGGTCAGAACTGATTGACGCCATGTTGAATTCGGACACATGAGAGGACTCTTAATTATTCTTGAGGATGGTAACAGTTGGCGGGCCAAGTGTGCTCCATAATCTATGGTTTCCCTGCTCTTTGGTCACGTGTCAACAAGGAAGGAATCAAGTTGGCATTCTTTATGTAATTTTACAGCTTAAAGGAATGATAAATAAAATGAAAATGGAACAAATGGAACTAGGCAGAACTGAAATATGTTCATGCCTCACCCTTTGTACATTCATTTATAAGGTTAATTTCATTGTGCTTTAAGCCACAAATAAGAATGCAGTCATTTTAGCTCCGTTTAATGCATTTTACCATGTTAAAGTCTATTCTGAAGGATACAACAAATTTCCCCACAAGGATTCCACTTGGATTCCTACTTGTATCTTGTATAATTGAACAATAGAGCTGTTCTCACATTAAATCCACACCTAACAACCAAAATCAGTGTTGTTTACATGCTTCAAATTTTCCATTTCACAACTGCATGTCAAAGCATGTCTGTACTATAACATAGTAATGCTTAGGATAGTTCACCCAAAACGTACGTACTTCTGTAGAATGCAAAAGATGATATCTGAGGTCCAAACAACATTGGAACATTGGAGGCATTTATCAAAACATCTTTTATGTTCCACAGAAGTCAGTCAGTCATCATTTTTTGGACGACATGGGTAAGACAGAATTTTTGGTGTGAACTTTACTAGATTTGTATGGTATCTTCTCAAGGATTGAAAAGTCTTTGTGTTTCTTCTCTCCTGTAGGGAGGCAACAATGCAGGACACACGGTCGTGGTTGATTCAGTGGAATATGACTTCCACCTTCTACCCAGTGGGATTATCAACCCTAAGGTCACTGCCTTCATTGGTGAGTATGTCTAATTCCCTCTCTCCATTTGGATAGTGTCTTATATGAGTTGTGCACATTCTCATGCAACCAGTACAGCATCTTCTAGTAGTCCGTGCTTTGAAAACAACACCACAGCTTCCTGTTAGAGTGTTTGGATGTTGGCCAGCAAATCCAGACTAATATAGCTGAGTGCAATCTATGCACTTTATTTGCAAAGATCCAATTTTGCTAATGGTCATTACTGAGTTTTGGCCTTCTGATTCATATATCAGCACTGTAGATTAGTATGATGTATTGGAAATGCTTGATGTTCATAGTACATTAGATTGTACAGCTTTCAGAAATCTGTGTTGCAGGGTTTGAGAGTTGATTTGAGTGATTTTAAAGATTCTTCTTCAATATTACACCCCTTTCTATCCATTCCAACACCTGGAATGACACATTTGGGCTTTTCAGACTTTAAATTGGTAAATCTTTACCTCTTGCTCCATTTATTTCAGCACACTTTTACTTTACTTTACTTTTAGTCATTTAGCAGACGCTTTTATCCAAAGCGACTTACAAATAAGAAAAAGTAATTAAAACTAAAAGCTAAAACTCTTGTCCATCTGTGGTATTGTCACAACTGAAACTGATCACAGCGTGACTCAAGAAACAAGTTTCTGTGACTGTACAAAGTGCATGAATATTAATGAGTTTGTGATTGGTTGTCTGTAGCTAAACAACTCACTGTAACATTCTAACACCACATTATTTAAGACTTCAGGGTTAAAACTGGCCTTTAAAGGTTGTAAAGATTAAGTTTTCTCAGGGTTAAAGCCCTGAATTGGACAGTGATGACTGACAGCTCCTCATTTGATTGCAGGTAATGGTGTAGTTATTCACCTGCCGGGTCTCTTCGAGGAGGCTGAGAAGAATATGCGGAAAGGAAAAGGTTTGTTTAACTGTTTGTGCCCTTGGGCTGTATGATTGAGTTTCAGTGAGCATTGGTAGGGGTCTAACAGTGAGTTTGCTTGCAGGTCTGGAAGGCTGGGAGAACAGGCTCATCATCTCTGACCGGGCACACATCGGTAGGCTGATGGCTCCCATGGCATATAAACACCATCATATGCCAAAATTACATTCACAGCTGCAAACACAGCAAAATTTGGCTTTACAGGGGTGTAAACAAAGTTAATTTGATTGTAATTCTTTACTAAGTGATTATTTTGGATTCACGGTTATTTTTAAACATATGCTGAATACACTTACACTGCCATTCAAAAGTTTGCGGTCAGTTTTTCTCTTAATTTGTTTGAACAAAAATACAGTAAAACAGTATATTGTGAAATATTATTACAATTTAAAATCATTTTAATATATTAAATAGTATAATTTATTCCTGTGATGGCAAAGCTGAATTTTCAGCAGCCATTACTTATATTCTGATTTGCTGCTCATGAAACATTCTTATTATTATTGAAAATGGTTGTGCTTCTTAATATTTTTGTGGAAAGTGTGAGATATTATTTCAGTATACTTTGATGAATAGAATGTTCAAAAGGACAGCATTTATTTGAAATAGAAATTTTAACATAAGAAAAAATAGAAATAGAAACATTATAAATGTCTTTACTGTCAGTTTTGATCAATTTAATGCATCCTTGCTGAATAAAAGTATTCATTTAATTAAAAAAAACTATTGATTTTTTATTTATGGAATGTATGATAGATTTCTGAAAACCTCCCTTTGACTCCATATTTATCAAAAAGATTCATACTGAGTGTCATGACAACGGCAAAGCAACTCTATTTACACGGAATGTAAGCCTAAAACTAAATCTTTAACTTCTTTTGATGCCTTGCAAGCACTGCTATTTCCTTCAGGAACTGCAAATCTAGCTGTCAATAATAGCTCAATATCCATAATATTAGTATCAAATTAATGTGTTGAAATGTTCTTTGATGCATCAATGCATTTTTACCCCTCTGTTTTAAAAAAAATTTTTTTATGTTTTGCTTTTGAGATTTGAAGTAGGCAGATACTGCTCTCAAATGTCATATAATCAAAGAGTCCTTTAAAATTAATAATGGTATGTGTTTGAATTATTATGCCTGTAGTCTATTGTTGTAATTCTAGATTCTCAGCAGGAGCCGTTATAATGAAAGGACACAGGATCAATTGTAGTCAACCCAAGTGTTGTTATGGTGACCTGCTTTGGCATGTTGGGTTCAGAGCTCAGACAGATGAGTTGTCTCACTGTAATGTATACACTCTCCTGCCTCTAGTGTTTGATTTCCATCAAGCTGTGGATGGAGTCCAGGAACAGGAGAGGCAACAGCGAGCTGGCAAAAAGTAAAAACCCTGCTTTATGCACACTCATACAACACGCTAGCAACATGTTATGACACGAGTTCATAACAAAAGAAAAAATGCTTTGAGAGATGAACTTTAGTCATGCGGCTTTTCTAACCACTCTGGTTGATCTTAGTAATTGACTGTTTAGTGCAGGGGTGTCCAAACTTTTCCTAAAGAGGTCCGGATTCGACGATGTGGAAACACTGGGGGGCCGGATGCTTCTACCTATATTTAAAATTCATCCACGGGCCGTAGTTTGGACACCCCTGGTTTAGTGTGTATTTTGTCAGTTGCTTTATAACTGACAAATGCGATGGTCTGGACTTGGAGGGTAGATACAGTCCTTTTGGTCCCAAGTTCTTGAAATGTGAAATAACTTATATATAAATATAAATAATTATGCAAATATGCAAAAAGAAATATTTTATTATAAATATAAAAAAATGAAGTATTATATATAATATTGGCTAAGTCTGGCATTAAATTTAAAAAGCTAAAGTTCAGATGAATATTTCATAGTCCATCTCACATTTAAAACATTAGGTTAAATTAAAATGTAGAGTACAAATAAATGATTATGTACAGTGGGTACGGAAAGTATTCAGACCCCCTTAAATTTTTCACTCTTTGTTATATTGCAGCCATTTGCTAAAATCAATGATTAATTCAATGGCTTTTAGATGTTCAAAAGCTTGGGGTCTGTCAGTTTTTTTTAAAATTTTTTAAAATGTTTTTGAAAATAGTCTCTTATGTTCACCAAGAGGGCGTTTATTTGATTATAAATACAGTGAAAACAGTAATAGTTTGAAATGTTTTTACAGTTTAAAATAAGTATGTTCTATTTAAATGTATTATAAATGTCATTTATTCCTGTGGTGCAAAGCTGAATTTTCAGCATCATTACTCCAGTCTTCAGTGTCACAGGAGGAAATCATTTTAATATGCTGATTTGCTGAAGAAACATTTATTATTATCGGTGAAGAAAATTATGTTATCAGTATTAATAATGAAGTTGTCTTAAAGTTGTGCTCTTTAAAGGGGTCATATGATGCTTTTTTAAAGATCATTATTTTGTGTATTTGGTGTAACAGAATATGTTGACATGCTTTAATGTTCAAAAAACACATTATTTTTCAAATACTGTACATTATTGTAGGTCCTCTATGCCCCACCTCTCTCAAACGCTTCGTTTTCTACAAAGCCCCCTCCTTAATGAGCCGTTTTAGGGGGGCGTGGCAGAGTCTTAACTTTGATAAAGAATATCTCTTTGGTTTTGAGACTTTAGTCTTTGCAACTTCAGGGATCTTATCTATGCACAATCAGCTTGTAACACTCCAAAGAGAAAGGAAAACTTGAAATCGCATCATATGACCCCTTTAATATCTTTCTGAAAACATACATTTTTCAGGATTCTTTAATGAATAAAAAGTTCAAAAGAGCAGCATTTTTAAATATAAATCTTTTGTAACATTATAAATTTCTTTACTGTCACTTTTTATCAGTTTAAAGCATCCTTGTTGATTAAAAAAAAGTGTATATAAACTAAATTACACTTAATTTTGTACAATATTGTATGTAACAGAGGGTCACTTCTCTATGTCTATATCCACTTAGGGGTCCCTGAAAAAGGTTGCAGACCCCTGTATTAAAGCATACCCATAAATCCAACATGGAAAAAAAAGTATCTAATGCATGTGAATATCACTCACGAGTCTCGCCTTCTTTCTGTTTCACCACCTAGTTTAGGAACAACTAAAAAAGGAATCGGCCCTGTGTACTCAGCCAAAGCAGCTCGCAGTGGCCTGAGGATATGTGACCTTCTGGCTGACTTTCAGGAGTTCTCAGAGAGGTCAGGGTCTGCTTACCTGTTCAAATGAGCTTGACAACTCAACTATTTGACCCATTCATGTCACATTCAATAGAGTGTGTTAAACTTCACCTTCTGTAAAAACACTTAATCCAGTTCTTAATCCGACAGAAACAATGGAAGAGCAAATGATCACGCTACTCGTCTATCACAGTGTCAACTGAGCAGTCTCATGTCTCTTTTCACAGATTTAAACATTTGGCCTCGCAGTATAAGTCTATGTACCCTTCACTGGAGATTGATGTGGATGGGGAACTTGAGAAACTCAAGGTGACAAGCTTAGATGTCACACCAGTTCACACCAGTTAATACCGTAGGTTAGGTTTACAAGATTTTATAAGACTCGGAAAAGAGTCAGATTTATAGTAAAGGAGGTAAAGATGCACAACATATCTGTTCTTTTTAAAAAACTTTTTAATGCATTTAATTACTGTATTCATAACAATAATATCAAATGTGCAACACAGACAACAAGGGTTACCGCACTTTCTGACAGTGATTGTTTTTTCAGACGTATATAGACAGAATAAAGTCCATGGTGAGAGATGGAGTCTTCTTTATGTATGAGGCGCTACACGGCCCTCCAAAAAAGATTCTAGTGGAAGGTGCCAATGCTGCCTTGCTGGACATTGACTTTGGTGAGTAATGGATACACTGAAACACATAGTACATACCATTCCCTGACCACGTGTAACATAAGATTATGCAATGTGCTAACCAGCTGATTCCCATTTGTGAACTTCTGGGAAAGTCCTCCCATGTAGTTAAATCCTGTGAAGTATCAACAACAATAAGTCTATTAGTCAATAATACAGTCTCACACATTCTACATTCTCTATTATTTTATTTATTCTTCATGTTAAAAAATATTGTAGTTTCTACTATTTCTTTATGTTTATATGATTTATGAATTGAAAGAAGTGTATTTAAAAAAATACATTTACATTGATAGATGTAGATGCTTATTACTCTACATAATAAAAATAACATTGTCATTACATTCTCTACAGCTTTACTAACACTTCAGTCCCTTTTTTATTTTATTTGTTCAATTAAATGTATTCATTTAAATGTTCTTAATATATTTCATCATTTGATTTTTTTTTTACATTTTGTTTTAGTTCATTATAATACATTTAACTTTGCTTGAATTTATTCTTAACTATGTAAAACATGTCAGTTCCTAATAATTTTATTTTTATGGTTATGTTATGTGATTTTAAGCAGTGTTGTGCACCTCTAACATTTTACAAATAATTATAGGGGTTGACAGATGCAAAGGTCTATTATTGTACAAAATGAAAATAGCACTGACATTGCCTAAAGCTTCGCTAACACTTCGCTAGCATGCAGCGCTGATGTGACGCTTTTGTTTAGGGACATATCCGTTTGTGACTTCCTCAAACTGCACTGTGGGAGGGGTGTGTACGGGTCTGGGCATGCCGCCGCAGAACGTGGGGGAAGTCTATGGAGTTGTCAAAGCCTACACCACGAGGGTTGGGATTGGAGCTTTCCCTGCAGAACAGAACAACGTAAGCAGCTGCTTAACTTCCTCTTTTGTTTCCGCATTGTTTGGATGAGCTCTCGCTACTGTTTATATTTCGAATGTTTTGGCAGTAATGACCCTGACTTTATTCGAGCACGATTATTGTTATGGATAGATTTGAACAGGAAAAATGAGGCTGAAGGAACAGAGCAGTCGGTAATCTGTCACGCTACATGACAATGAATATATTATGTGTGAGACATTTATGATTTCCTATTCATGATGTGCTTTTCAGTGACTTAATAAATAATGGCAGGGTTCCCACAGTCAAGGAAATCCCGGAAATAGGATTCTACAATGGAAATTAATAAATTTCTGGGATAGACATGAAGTCTAAATGGTCTAGTTTTCAGGGTTTTTTTTTCTATCTGGTTAAAATGTATGGTCACGCTTGTACATAGCAGTACATTTTAATCAAATGTCTTTAATAATAATTAAAAAAAAGTTAGGTACAGTGTACTTAGTGTTTCCATTTTGCATTGCAAAACACTTGCTGTTATTGAGGTGGGATAAGGTTAAGGTTAGGGACAGGTTTTGTGGTATGGTTAGGTTTAAGGGTAGGTTAAGGGGTCAACAGTGTGATTATAGATAGAAATGTTATAGAATTTCTGTAATATTAATTAAATATTGCAGAAATTAATTGCAGAATTACTGCAGGTATTTTAATTATAAATACATTATAAAAACATGTATGTAGACAATAAGTGCATTGTATCATATCATTATTTTAAATGTCAGTACATAT
Organism: Sinocyclocheilus rhinocerous; assembly: GCF_001515625.1. Lineage (NCBI taxonomy): Eukaryota > Metazoa > Chordata > Actinopteri > Cypriniformes > Cyprinidae > Sinocyclocheilus > Sinocyclocheilus rhinocerous. Next base: position 1,261,283 of record NW_015667306.1, read on the forward strand.
TATATTAAAACACATCATATAAAGTGGGTCCAAATATATTTCTTCAACTAGAAATTGTTCTTACACTTTGAGTTCAGTTTTAAAATGGCTCCATCTAGTGGGAAGAATGTTTTTTAGGCAAGACAATAGTTTTGTAGACTTCATAATTCAAACTGTCAAATAATTCTGCCAATATAGTAGACCATATAGCTCTTATTATATCATATAGATCATATTGTTTTTTTTTTTTAAGTTTATTAAATAGGGATGGTACACATTAATAAACTTTACTGTAAATAAACCAGGTGAGTCTATTTTTCTAAATATTTTCTATATATTTGTTACACAGTCATTCCTAAAATTATTACAATTATAAAAAAAGCTTGACTGTTTAAACGTATTTTACCTGTACACATAAATACACAAAGTCATTAAATGTTGCACTTTATTCATACTGTACTTATGCATAGGAACTTGGAGAGCTCTTGCAGTCGAGAGGCAAGGAAGTGGGCGTGACCACAGGTCGCAAAAGGAGATGTGGTTGGCTGGATCTGATGCTTATCAAATACGCCCACATGATTAATGGCTTCACAGCGTGAGTGTTCAAATAATCTCCTTTGGTTTCTGTATCTGTGTTCTATAAAGTACTGTTTTCTTATATGCATCCTTCTATATGTCTGTTTAGCATAGCTCTCACCAAACTTGACATCTTAGATGTGCTTCCTGAGATCAAAGTTGGTGTGGCATACAAAGTAGATGGTGAAATCATCCCACATTTTCCAGGTAAGCAGCACATTTCCCATATCACATGTAGATTTAATAAAATCTAGTGTAGTTAAATATCAGACATGTTTCCCAGCAAACCAAGAGGTGTTACAGAAGGTTGAAGTGCAGTACGAGACTCTGCCAGGCTGGAAAACAGACACATCTGCTGCCAGGATCTTTGATGAGCTTCCAGAAAATGCACAGAAATATGTCTGCTACATCGAAGATCACTTGGGTGTGCCTGGTAAGACTTTAAAGGGATATAGTAGTTCTTCCAAAAATGAAAATTCTGTCATTTACTCACCTTCATATCGCTCCAAAAACTTGTATGACTTTCTTTCTGCTGTGGAATGTAAAAGAAGATGTATTGAAGAATGTGGGCAACCAAAAAGATTTGGTTAGCATTGACATCCAAATGGACAAAAATATGGAACAAAAAATAACATGGGAAGTCAATGGTAACCAAAAAGTTTGTTTACCAAAATTTTTCAAAATATCTTATGTGTTTAGCAGAAGATAGAAGGTCATACAGGTTTGGAATGACATGAAGGTGAGAGTAGACTATCACTTTAACTCAGTTGTTCATGTAAGTCTTAGATTGTTTAAAATGCAGTGGGGTTGTTTTACTACAGTGATCCTAATGACTTCTTCCGTCTTTGCTTTAGTGAAGTGGATTGGTGTTGGGAAGTCACGGGAATCAATGATCCAGCTCTTTTAAGAGGCTGCTTGGCCTGCATGTAGCACTGGCTGGATTACGCTCTGGACTCGGGGACGGATAGTTGCCTCATATGTTTCCTCTCCCACCTCACTTCAGTTTCTCCATGGCAAGAACATCATTTTGTGTCACTCAGATCATCGTACAGCCCTTTGAAATGGAGTATTTGTCATATATAATAGCACTCCTATGGTAAATCAAAAAGGGCTTTTCAACTAGTTACTTTTTGGAATCATTTAACGGTTTCTCATCTGCTCCAGCTTGAGTCCATATGCTGTACATGTGCTACTACTTCAAACAGTCAGGCATCAGTAGTGATGTATATTGTTGTTAGATATCAGTTTTTCACACAGATTGGGTAAAACGATTACTTATACATGTTATGTTTAATGTTCTTTGTTTCTTTTATCATACAAGAATCAACGGTTATGCAATGTGTACTACCACACTTTCTCCTTGTTTTAAATGGACTGTATAATTGACTTACTCAAGTCAACTTCATTTAAACGTACGGTTTTTAAAAGAAAATTTAAATGTTTATTTGACAGGTGCATAAATGTGAATCACTCAACTCATGTGATTCAAGATTCAGTGATTCTGAATAAGAATTATGTACAATACACCCTCAAAATGTAATATGATTACAGTGGGTGTTTTCTGCTTTCCAAAAATAGGAATAAAATATTTTTTGAAAGCGACTTTAAATTTAAATCTATTTAATTCGCTCCAAAAACTAGTATATAATAAACATAAGTATAATGTGCCTCAAGAAGCATGTACTATTATACAGGCCGGGGTTTTGATTCCACTGAATGTATGTAAATGTTTGCACAGTCCTCAGATGTTTATTGTTCAACTGTACAACTTTATGCCACAAGCATATTAAAGCCACTTTAATGATCAGTAATGAGATATCAGTAAACATGCCTTTCAATATAGATTGTCAAAATATAGATCCTTAAGACAATTATGTGAATTCAGACGCCACCTCAGGACGCACGACTCCGTCTAGCCAGTAAAACGCACTGATGTTTGAACTTCTGTGGTTGCCAGCGACTGCAGGAGGCCGTCTGCTTTTCTGACCTTCAGTAGTACATTTACAGATCCTTTAAATGTTAGAGATGATCTGAACAGAGCTGGTCTATTTAAATATGACTGGGTTGTTTCAGAAACCCAGATTTGCTTCTTCTGTTTTGTCTCACCCTCAGTACTGCGCCTTCCAGTAAATAAGTAATATAGGATAAAGTGTGCCTTGTTAATACAGATGAACAATGAAACTTGAAAACGAATTCTTCGTCTGATTGCGCTTTTATGGATTTTAATTGATAAACCTCTTTTAGTTTTCGAGGGCATTATTGTCATTGCCGTTTGCCAAAAGTGCTCATGCATCCAAAGAATTATCTTAATGGACAAGTGACTGCTGTGATATAAAGAGCCTTTGTAAATGACCCAGAATGATAACTCTTTGTTTTTCAGATTGATGACGGTGTGATGCGTTGCATTTTCTGTTGCTCACAGCTGCTGAATAAATGATGTAACCTGTTTGTTTGTTTGTTTAGTAACATCTATTACACATCAGTTATCTTGTATTAACACATTTCCGCTGAACAAATTAAATATAGCTCTATTATTAAAGTTCAAGAATAGGGCAGTTGAAACATTCAAACAGCAGTAGCCTATGTTTGCACAAACACAACTTTTTCTGTTTAAGAAATCCTTTACTGTTTCTGTGTTGTATTGCTGCTGATTGGGTTTTCGTGTATGTATATACAGAACACAAAGCCATATTCTCTTGAATTTACAGTTACTGTACACTTTGCTGGTGATAGATACTGATGGGTGTGCATGATCATCTAGTGGAATTTGCACCAAATCTCACTCTATTTATCTTGGATTAATGGCAGACAACTGCCACGACAATCCCATCAATAAAGTAATATAGTGAGAAACTTTCATTTTTGTGTCTGTTCATTTTTAGCAGTAGTTTGTGCCATTGTTTGTCATCGATAACGGGACAGGTACGCTGAAACTGCCCTCGTCTTGGAAATACGAGGTTCTACAACACGCCACCAGGGGGAGACATTTACTTTGAAAAAGACGTTGAACGGTCGGTGACATTTCCAGCTTTTAAGAGCTCCGTAATTACGTTTGACAATAACTTCTGATAGTACACAATTACTCTCAGATGATAATAACATGTTTCTTGTATTCCCCCCCGTATTTCTACGGTGAGTTTAGATGTTAGGCTTATTGGTGAATGTGATCATATGCGCCTACACAATTACTCTCAGATGATAATAACATTATGTTTCTTGTATTCCCCCCCGTATTTCTACGGTGAGTTTAGATGTTAGGCTTATTGGTGAATGTGATCATATGCATGGCCTAGTTGAGGTTAAATTTAACTGTAAGGCTAGGAACTAATTAAAAACATACACAAACGTTTTATTAACACAAAAAAATAGGTTACTTTTAAATAAAGGAAAGTGTTTTTCCCTATGTTTTATATCTTTTACAGTTAGCTTTTAGCATTTTGCAGGTCACTTAAATATCTCAATGTGACATGAATCTGTAGCTTGTGTTGTGAGAGTTGTGGAATGATATATCATCAAACTTAATGATAAAACTTAATAACAAGCAAAACTGTTGAATGTGGTGGAACTGACACCTGTGTGATAGCTGCAATTGGTGTAAAAAAATTCACAAAATAAACACTGAAATTATGTTTATTTCACTCTTTGCTTGGATTATAATAGTTTTTATATGATTTAGGGATAGTCACGCAATTTGTTTTTAATATTCTCACTTCATATTAGTACTATTTATACTGCTGTAGAAAGTTCTGGTCATGTATGAATGAAAACTGTAGCCTACAGATCATTAAAGTTGTATCACTGAAGAAATTGGAATAGAATGTTTTGCTTTCACAACCAGATCTATATGTTAGAGGTTTGTGTGTTGGCTTGTTTGGCTGGTGAAGGTGCCTGGATATAAATGTACACATATGTGCGATGTAGTAGGAGGTGACGACTGTGGTGAGAATGATGAGATCTCTCATACTGTACACTCTGGAGACTGAAGGAGTCTTCCTGCTCTCATTACAAATTCACTGCATTCGTTTCTATAAACCATATCAGCTTAACCTGATTACGATTTAGATCTTATTATTGATGCTGACTATATCATTGGTGTTAAGTTTTGATATAATAATTTAAATTATTTAGATTTAGTGTTTTATCATTTCATTTGATCACTTTTTATTGTTATTGTTAATATGTGCATTGTAACGTCAAAATAATTGATACTTTTTTTTTTTCTATTTTCTTGTGGAAAGCACTCCAATGATAAGCCTTGGATTTAAAAAAGAACGAAAGATCTTCTGCATAAAAAGAAAATAGCTTTTCAGATGGGAGAATCACAAAAAGTTTGAGAGATTAATAAGATAGTGAGAGCTGAAATACAGAAGGATAGGTTAAAATGTAAAGATAAGGTGGAAGAGCAGCTGAATGGGGGAAAAAATTAAGATCAGCATGGCAGGGGGTCAAAACCTTGGCAGGTATTGAGAAGAAGGATACCAAGATAATCAGATCGGATGGTTTTAACTCAGATATGCATTTTACTGATAAACGAGTATTATTATTTAAGGTTTGATAACCATGATTTTAGTGCAGAAATCAAAGATCGAACACTTAGTAATTTTGAAAATATTGAATTAAATGTCTTTCAGAATATTATGTCAAGACAATCCAGGGCCTGATAGCATAGGAGGCAATGTGATAAGGACCTGTACAAAAAGTCCCCAAAATATGGGAGAAATCATTAAGCCATTAAGCCACATTTGTTAATAGAGAAATTAATATCTCAGTTTAATATTGACTTAAATGTTGCAGGATGCATCTTAGATTTTTTTAACAGAAAGGTCACAGTGTGTTAAAAATGTTATTTCATATATTCCACGGGTTCACCTCAAGGTTGTTGTTTGTTACCCGTGTTATATATTATGTACACAAATTATTGTCATGTTTCATATGAGGACAGGCATATAATCAAATATGCAGATGACTCCATTATAGTGAGTCTTCTCCAGGAACAGGATCGAGGGCACAGTCCTGTAGCAAATTCTTCCTTCAATTAAACACCTTCAATTAAATGTGGAAAAAAACAAGGATATGTTAATTGATTTTGGAAGATCAACATTAAGTCCAGGGTTGACGAATATAAATGGAGTGGATATTGAAATGATTGACGATCATAAATATCTTAGTAATTGATGACAAACTAAGTTTTGAAGCAAATGTATCAGTTGTTTGTAAGAAAATTCAGCAAAGAATGTGTCTTTTATTGAATCAGTGTTCTCTTTCTGTATTGTCGCCTGGTTTGGTAGTCTTACATTGTCAAATAGGAATAGGTTGAATAGTCTTGTCAAAGTGGCAGGAAAAGTTATTGGAATGAGTCAAAGTTAACCCATTGAAATTGATCATACACAGGTTTTAACCAAGGCACACTCAATTTTAAGGAATTTGGATCATCCACTAAAGAATTTCAGCGGTTGCCTTCAAGGCGTCGGTTTAGAGTACCTGGTGGAAGAACAAAACGTTTTAAGGGTTTCTTTCTTTCAGTGGCTATTGGTTTGATGAATTCTTCATTTGATTGGTGAGATATGTTTTATTATGGTTGTATTGTCTGTAGATTATGTATTGTCTGTATGTGTTGTGACATACTGCTGCAAATCTAGTTTCCCCTAAAGGGGAACAATAAAGGTAAACAAACAAACAATAATCTTTGTTTTACAACTTCAAAAAAAATTTGTTTGCTGTGAAGGGAAAAAAAGTCTTTGCAAACTATGCAAACTATTGTTTATAGATTTTGAATAGGAAAATAATTTTGTTTACAGAAAAACTGTAGTTTCTTGTCATTTGTAGATTCATTACACTATGAAAAAAAATACTTCTACTGAAAGGTTCTTTAGGGAACCAAAAATGAACAATAGAATGACAGAATGACAGACAGACAGACAGACAGATAGATAGATAGATAGATAGATAGACAGATAGATAGATAGATAGATAGATAGATAGATAGACAGATAGATAGATGTGAGATCTGAAGTTTGCTTCAGAAGTGTGTTAATGTCCTTCAGACCCCTCACAGAGTATGTGTGTGTGTGTGTGTGTGTGTGTCATGAATTTAAATGTCTTTGCAGTTCTTCCTCTTGTCACAGCTGACTCATTACACAACACAGCTCTGAACCTTTCACGAAACACCGCACACAAACACACTGCCACACAAAGGGCTCCATTCTGGCCTGATGGTGTGCTGAGTGTGTGAAGAGGTCAGGGGAGGGCCAGATCAGTGTGTGTGTGTCTGTGCATTAGTGGCTTTGACACACTCATTAGAGCAGATGTGCTGCTGCTGCTGCTGCAGTGGCGGCTGCCACTTCCTCCTCCTGGCTTGTGAACCCGGGCAGCTGTTGAGCAAAGGGCCAACGTCTGCCTGATCCCTGACCTCAGCTCCACCCCAGCCCCCAGCTCCAACGGGGGCAGGGCCAGGGGCCGCCAGATGGGGGCTGGCTGTGTGTGCAGGGGGTGTTTATGAGTTTAGAGTACTGGCTGTTGCTTTTTGGGGGGAAACTTGTGGAGTTTGTGTTTGTATATGGGGCATAAGGGCTGGCTGGGGGTTGGGTTTTGGAGGGAGGTTATAGACGCAACACATGGCTCAGAAAAACATTAGCCGAGAGGGGTGTCCGAAGTGTTTCAGAGGAGTGGCGTGCAGCCATTTGTCGACATCGTTTAAGACAGGAAGTACTTTTTCTATTAGAATTATGAGTGCAGTGCAATTCAAATTCAAGTTTAACTGACAGCACTTGTGGCATAATGGTGATTACTACAAAAATTTGGATTTCAATTCGTCCCTCCTTTTCTTTAAAAAAAAAAAAATAGAAAAACTTTGGGGTAGGATAAGAAGTGAATTCACAAAAACAATAAAATAACCGCAGTTTTATTAGTTCAGCCTCCTGATGTAAAAAGCTTACTCACCTACTTTATATGAGTAAAGTTATATACACATTTCAAATCCATTTTCATGACAATGTACTGCCTAAAACCCTAAAACGACAATATAAAACTTAAATAATACACAAGTTTTAACAGAAGAATTAATGTAAGTGCTTTTATAAAATTATAACCTTCACATTTTTCACTTTTAAATGCTCCAAAAATTGGCCCGATTTACTTCCATTCTTAGTGGCTCACTGTAACTGTAGATAGACAGATAGATAGATAGATAGACAGACAGCCAGACAGCCAGACAAACAGCCAGCCAGCCAGACAGACAGACAGACAGACAGACAGATAGATAGATAGATAGATAGATAGATAGATAGATAGACAGACAGACAGACAGCCAGACAGCCAGACAAACAGCCAGCCAGCCAGACAGACAGACAGACAGACAGACAGATAGATAGATAGATAGATAGATAGATAGATTTAAAAAATAATAAATAAATACATACATACATACATAAATCAGGGACGAGTGAATATCATTTCCTGTGATAATCAACATTATGCCATAAATGCTGTGGATTGAGCTTAACTTGTGTTGAACCCGGAATATTCCTTTAAATTGTATCCATTGTTGAAGTCAAAATGACTGTAACTCAGTATTTGTTGGCAGGCA
>NW_015667306.1:1281921-1302355 GCF_001515625.1 Sinocyclocheilus rhinocerous
GAGAGATTAATAAGATAGTGAGAGCTGAAATACAGAAGGATAGGTTAAAATGTAAAGATAAGGTGGAAGAGCAGCTGAATGGGGGAAAAAATTAAGATCAGCATGGCAGGGGGTCAAAACCTTGGCAGGTATTGAGAAGAAGGATACCAAGATAATCAGATCGGATGGTTTTAACTCAGATATGCATTTTACTGATAAACGAGTATTATTATTTAAGGTTTGATAACCATGATTTTAGTGCAGAAATCAAAGATCGAACACTTAGTAATTTTGAAAATATTGAATTAAATGTCTTTCAGAATATTATGTCAAGACAATCCAGGGCCTGATAGCATAGGAGGCAATGTGATAAGGACCTGTACAAAAAGTCCCCAAAATATGGGAGAAATCATTAAGCCATTAAGCCACATTTGTTAATAGAGAAATTAATATCTCAGTTTAATATTGACTTAAATGTTGCAGGATGCATCTTAGATTTTTTTAACAGAAAGGTCACAGTGTGTTAAAAATGTTATTTCATATATTCCACGGGTTCACCTCAAGGTTGTTGTTTGTTACCCGTGTTATATATTATGTACACAAATTATTGTCATGTTTCATATGAGGACAGGCATATAATCAAATATGCAGATGACTCCATTATAGTGAGTCTTCTCCAGGAACAGGATCGAGGGCACAGTCCTGTAGCAAATTCTTCCTTCAATTAAACACCTTCAATTAAATGTGGAAAAAAACAAGGATATGTTAATTGATTTTGGAAGATCAACATTAAGTCCAGGGTTGACGAATATAAATGGAGTGGATATTGAAATGATTGACGATCATAAATATCTTAGTAATTGATGACAAACTAAGTTTTGAAGCAAATGTATCAGTTGTTTGTAAGAAAATTCAGCAAAGAATGTGTCTTTTATTGAATCAGTGTTCTCTTTCTGTATTGTCGCCTGGTTTGGTAGTCTTACATTGTCAAATAGGAATAGGTTGAATAGTCTTGTCAAAGTGGCAGGAAAAGTTATTGGAATGAGTCAAAGTTAACCCATTGAAATTTATCATACACAGGTTTTAACCAAGGCACACTCAATTTTAAGGAATTTGGATCATCCACTAAAGAATTTCAGCGGTTGCCTTCAAGGCGTCGGTTTAGAGTACCTGGTGGAAGAACAAAACGTTTTAAGGGTTTCTTTCTTTCAGTGGCTATTGGTTTGATGAATTCTTCATTTGATTGGTGAGATATGTTTTATTATGGTTGTATTGTCTGTAGATTATGTATTGTCTGTATGTGTTGTGACATACTGCTGCAAATCTAGTTTCCCCTAAAGGGGAACAATAAAGGTAAACAAACAAACAATAATCTTTGTTTTACAACTTCAAAAAAAAATTGTTTGCTGTGAAGGGAAAAAAAGTCTTTGCAAACTATGCAAACTATTGTTTATAGATTTTGAATAGGAAAATAATTTTGTTTACAGAAAAACTGTAGTTTCTTGTCATTTGTAGATTCATTACACTATGAAAAAAAATACTTCTACTGAAAGGTTCTTTAGGGAACCAAAAATGAACAATAGAATGACAGAATGACAGACAGACAGACAGACAGATAGATAGATAGATAGATAGATAGACAGATAGATAGATAGATAGATAGATAGATAGATAGATAGATAGATAGATAGACAGATAGATAGATGTGAGATCTGAAGTTTGCTTCAGAAGTGTGTTAATGTCCTTCAGACCCCTCACAGAGTATGTGTGTGTGTGTGTGTGTGTGTGTCATGAATTTAAATGTCTTTGCAGTTCTTCCTCTTGTCACAGCTGACTCATTACACAACACAGCTCTGAACCTTTCACGAAACACCGCACACAAACACACTGCCACACAAAGGGCTCCATTCTGGCCTGATGGTGTGCTGAGTGTGTGAAGAGGTCAGGGGAGGGCCAGATCAGTGTGTGTGTGTCTGTGCATTAGTGGCTTTGACACACTCATTAGAGCAGATGTGCTGCTGCTGCAGTGGCGGCTGCCACTTCCTCCTCCTGGCTTGTGAACACGGGCAGCTGTTGAGCAAAGGGCCAACGTCTGCCTGATCCCTGACCTCAGCTCCACCCCAGCCCCCAGCTCCAACGGGGGCAGGGCCAGGGGCCGCCAGATGGGGGCTGGCTGTGTGTGCAGGGGGTGTTTATGAGTTTAGAGTACTGGCTGTTGCTTTTTGGGGGGAAACTTGTGGAGTTTGTGTTTGTATATGGGGCATAAGGGCTGGCTGGGGGTTGGGTTTTGGAGGGAGGTTATAGACGCAACACATGGCTCAGAAAAACATTAGCCGAGAGGGGTGTCCGAAGTGTTTCAGAGGAGTGGCGTGCAGCCATTTGTCGACATCGTTTAAGACAGGAAGTACTTTTTCTATTAGAATTATGAGTGCAGTGCAATTCAAATTCAAGTTTAACTGACAGCACTTGTGGCATAATGGTGATTACTACAAAAATTTGGATTTCAATTCGTCCCTCCTTTTCTTTAAAAAAAAAAAAATAGAAAAACTTTGGGGTAGGATAAGAAGTGAATTCACAAAAACAATAAAATAACCGCAGTTTTATTAGTTCAGCCTCCTGATGTAAAAAGCTTACTCACCTACTTTATATGAGTAAAGTTATATACACATTTCAAATCCATTTTCATGACAATGTACTGCCTAAAACCCTAAAACGACAATATAAAACTTAAATAATACACAAGTTTTAACAGAAGAATTAATGTAAGTGCTTTTATAAAATTATAACCTTCACATTTTTCACTTTTAAATGCTCCAAAAATTGGCCCGATTTACTTCCATTCTTAGTGGCTCACTGTAACTGTAGATAGACAGATAGATAGATAGATAGACAGACAGCCAGACAGCCAGACAAACAGCCAGCCAGCCAGACAGACAGACAGACAGACAGACAGATAGATAGATAGATAGATAGATAGATAGATTTAAAAAATAATAAATAAATACATACATACATACATAAATCAGGGACGAGTGAATATCATTTCCTGTGATAATCAACATTATGCCATAAATGCTGTGGATTGAGCTTAACTTGTGTTGAACCCGGAATATTCCTTTAAATTGTATCCATTGTTGAAGTCAAAATGACTGTAACTCAGTATTTGTTGGCAGGCAAGGCACACATGCACAAAGGTGATCATTGCTGGAAAAGGCAGCACTTTGAAGTGTGGCCCTCTGTAAGTTCATCAGCAGTGGGAGTCTGTGGCCAGCTCTGCCTGGACATTTGCTTCCCCATGTCTCCAGAGCGGACAGGTGTTGGCGTCAGCAGCGTCCAGACTCGTTTCAGCAGCTGCTGTGCTCATCCACACACACGCACGCACTCTCGTACACACCTCCTCCAACTGACAGATGTAGCCACACCACCCAACTAGTTTTATGGAGCCAGAGCTGTTTTGACTTTAAATATTTGCCCAGAAGGGATTGCCCTGTTTGGGCAAAGCTTGCTGCACGGCTGGGTGTAATAGGACGAGAACAACACGGACTGGCCGACAAAGAGGCACGGCCTGTACAAACATATAAACCTGCCAGCAGAACTGGAAGTCTGGAGGAGTGTGAACCTGGAAGAAAGCACTTTTTTGTCTCACCATCTGGGCCTGTACTCGCCCATCCCATTAGGACGCCACATTAAAGAGCATGTACAGTAATTGTGAGAGCCGGCCGACAGGAGAGCAACCTGCAATACTTTCACTTGTCCAAAGAGAGAGGGAGGCAGAGGGAAAAACTTTATAAACCTGCCAGCAGAACTGGAAGTCTGGAGGAGTGTGAAGTCTTTAAATTACATTCAGATGTTCGGCAATTGTTATACAGTAGCTCCAAAATATGTCTAGACACTTCTAGATACATAAGTGACACTTAAAAATGTCTGATGAATATTATTACATTTTAAACAAAATTTTACACCAGGTGGCATCTGAAAACAAATGTTTCACTTCATTTTTTGAGCCATTTTGTAATTAATTTTAACCAACTGGAGTCATGGTGATTTTAGTGGTTGTATAAAATGAGTTCACACAGGTGTCCTAACAGAGTATCCCCAGGTGTAGATCATCACAGTAACGATGAACATGTCCCACTAACATCTGACAACCACAAAGTCCAGAAATGTTTGGCTGGTGAAAAAAAATTCATTTTGCACTTATCTATAGATTTATAGCCACATCTATAGATCTATACTACATCTATATATTTGAAATATTTTTCTTTCTTGTTTTCTTTTTTTTCTTTCTTTCTTCCTTTATTTAGATTATATTTTTATGTTTATATATATATATATATATATATATATATATATATATATATATAAAAAAATGAAAAGAGAGGGAGGCAGAGGGAAAAACTTTCCTCGCACAACAGATTCATCTCGCAACAGCTTCTAAGGACTGCCAAACAGATGCCAGAACAATTGCTTGTCTTTTTTCCTCTTCCCATGCAATCTAAGTATGGCGCCCATATGGCTGCAGCTTGTTCATTTTGTCAGTGATCCTGCATGGGCGATGCGGGAGCACTAATGATAATGCTGTGTGCAGATGTGTGTTGGGTGCAGACGTTCATTGAGGAGGGTGACTCAGGCTGGGACGGGGACTTGCGCCACAGGAAGATGAAGAAGAGGAAGATGTTTTTGTTGGTGGGATGACTTTTGAATGTGTCAAATTTGTTCTACAAATTTACTCCAAGTAAATGTTGGTGAAACAAAGCTAGTCACTTTTAATAATTAAGTTGAATGGTTATTGTAGGTTAAAAAGTGTTTGTCTAAAACACAGTGGCAGAAAATTACCCAATCACATGCAACATCCACAAATCATTCATCAATACTTTATTGATGAATGATGTCATTATGAATTCAGTAATGATACAATTTAGATTGTAAGTCAGTCCAAAGCGTGTATTTCACCAAATAGATGCTAACAAACAGAAGCCATGTTTGCCAGAAGAGGTAACATCAATAAAACTAGAAATATATACATATATACACACACACACACATATATATATATTGTAGATATACTTCACAAATATATCACAGTATCTTTCAAAAATATTTTATATAATTGATGCTAATTGTGCAAGTGATGGCAAATTAAAATTTGTATTATATGCATCAAACCTCGACAGATTGCGGCTGAAAAGTTATTTTTACATTTACATTTTAGCATTTAGAAGCGGTGTTATTTTATTTATATTACATTATTTATATACTATTATTTATTAATATTTTGAATTGGTTTCATTTTCATATTTTCAGTTTTCATTAAAATTTTATTTTAAGTTTTGGTAATTTAGTTATGCATATGTTTTTTTTTTTTTTGATTATAAGATTATTTTACAAGAAGATACCATTTTGGTATTTCTGCTTAAAAAATTAATGTTCAATTAAATTTATTACTTGCCATTTCTTTGTAATTATTTGTGAAATTTACTAGCAATTTCAGAGTAAAAAAAATTATTTTTTCAGTGAGTGCTTTTGTCATTTTTATTATTCTTATTCTTATTATTTTTAATATTTCTATTTAGCTGTAATTTATTTTTATTTCAGTTTTGGTTTTAGTAACTTTAGTACTTCAACCTAAATTATTTGATTTCAGTTTTTTGCCCAAGGCAACATTTTTAATTTTCATTTAAGTTAAGTAAAATTTTCTTCATATAATATTTATATATTTCAGCTTTATTTCAACAAAACAATTTCTAATAGTTTTAGTTTTAGTTAATGATAACAGTTTAGAAGACCCGAAATCCCTACATTTCTATAAAATTCCTTTAAAAAAAAGCTGGAATTCATGTAAAATGGGTTTTTCTTAATGTCTCATCCTACATATCTACCAAGCGAGCCAAGACTGCCACTTATGGCCTTAAAAAGTGGCTGTAGTGTTTATTTGGTTGCAATATACTTCTTGTTTGTCAAAGTTTACATACATGTGATCTGATACTCAGTAGCCATTCAGCAGCCCGTGGCCCTCATCACAAACGTATAATAACCTACGAATACAGAAGCATTTTCTGCAAAAATCCATGCTAAATACATGGACATAATCAAGAGGCCTTTTGGAGGACGCATCAATGTTAAAAGTACCAGTGTCACATCCGTCCTCCTTCAGGATTTCTTTTCAGCTCCCTGCCAAGGTTGCTGTGCGGTGGTGGATAATGCAGCATTGTGAGAGGGAATGTGGCACGTTGGCTGTGCCAGGTCCCACAGGCTGAGCCCACGTTCTCTCTCCCTAACCCAATTCAGGATGTGTGCATTAATCCTGCGAGTCGGCCTCGGGCCACTCCGAGTTGGTGCAGGTTGGTGGAGGCGACAGATGGGGCCTGCGTTGCCGGACCTCGCAGTGAGCGGAGAGCTTGGCATCTCCGGCTGAGACGACAATGCTCCTCTTTGTACACAAACTAGCTTAGGACAAAAATGATTTGAAAATGATGAGGTTTATGAGGCTGCTGCACTCTTGATTCATCAAGTTTTATGTTGTACAGTACACAAAAGGTATTTCACAGCATTTATGTTGGTTTGTATTCATTTATACAAATACTATGGTTCACTGTTAATGTATAGAATTTTTGTCAAATGTCAAAAATATATTGATGCTAACATATAAATCCTTACGGTAATGTTTGTATGAATGTGAGGTTTGTACTGGCATGGTCATATCTGTAAGGTGTTGGGGTGTGATATTCTGCTCTAACAACGTGTGTGTTCTTCATGTGGAGTTACAACCACATGTGTAAAGAGTGTGTGAGCCCTGCTGAGTCACACGTGGTGGACAGGTGTGGGGTCTCTTTTGAGATGACTATTGCAGGAGCTGTGCTGCAGAACACCAGGAAAAACAAAACTTTTACAACACACACCACTGAAAGTGTCTTCTTAAGGGTGCTGTAGGGTGTGCACTGATCTATTGGTTAACTGGATAACTACTTATGAACTTACACTACCATTACAAAATTTGAGGTTGGTCAGATTTTTTAAATGTCTTTGAAAGAAGACATTTTTGAAAGTCTCACACGCTCACCAAGGCTGAATTTGTTTGATTAAAAATACAGTAAAAATTGTGATATATTATTAGAACTTAACTATGTTCTATTTCAATATATTTTAAAATTTAACATATTCCTTTAATGGCAATACTGAATTTTCAGCAGGCATTATCCCAGTCTTCAATGTCACATGATCATTCAGAAATCATTCTAATATGCTGATTTGCTGCTCAAGTAATGTTTCTTATTATTATCAGTGTTGAAAATAGTTGTGCTGCTTAATAATTCTGTGGAAACTGACGCATTTTTTTCATCATTCTTTAATGGATAAAAAAAAACTGCATTTATTTGAAATACTAATCTTTTGTAACATTTTAAATGTCTTTATTGTCACTTTTGGTCAGTTTAATACATCTTTGCTGAATAAAAGCATTGATTTCTTAAAAACAAAACAAAAAAACATACCGACTCCAAACTTTTGAACGTAGTATTTTTTTTTGGAAGATATGGACACCTTTTTTAATGTAGGTATGTAAACAAGTATATATGCAGTGTATATTTGACCCCCAATAAGGTCACAGCACTGCACCCAGGAAAAGTGCTGACTCGCTGCTGACTAAATCCTGCCAAGACCCCCTATCACAGTCTTCAATGTCACATGATCATTCAGAAATCATTCTAATATGCTGATTTGCTGCTCAAGTAATGTTTCTTATTATTATCAGTGTTGAAAATAGTTGTGCTGCTTAATAATTCTGTGGAAACTGACGCACGCATTTTTTCATTCTTTAATGGATAAAAAAAAACTGCATTTATTTGAAATACTAATCTTTTGTAACATTTTAAATGTCTTTATTGTCACTTTTGGTCAATTTAATACATCTTTGCTGAATAAAAGCATTGATTTCTTAAAAACAAAACAAAAAAAACATACCGACTCCAAACTTTTGAACGTAGTATTTTTTTTTGGAAGATATGGACACCTTTTTTAATGTAGGTATGTAAACAAGTATATATGCAGTGTATATTTGACCCCCAATAAGGTCACAGCACTGCACCCAGGAAAAGTGCTGACTCGCTGCTGACTAAATCCTGCCAAGACCCCCTATCATCATCCCACACCTTATCTACAGTGGGCAGAAGTGCTACCAACAGCTGGTTCTGAGAGAAAGAAACAGCCGACCAAACAAGTCACATCAAGGGTTTACCGGGCCTCCAACATTGAAAGGCAGTACAACACTGCAAGAGACCTATAAAATATCATTTCTGGTTGAAGAGTTGAACTGAATTGGCTAATATATGTAAGGGATGGTGTAAAGTCAACTTGTCATTATTACACAATACGTCTCAGATTAAGGAGTATTTCTTGATAATGACTGTCTGACTGTACATTATAGCACTTCTTATCATTTAAGTAGACATGAAATATTGATTTGAGTTCAAATTATTCTTTTTATTTGAGAAGAGAGTGAAAAGTAGAGAGACATGACAGAAACACTGTCAGTTATATTTGAACACTGAATGCCACAACTGTCCAATCAAAACCAAGTATTTCAGACAGCTATTTGATCAAATAAAAATCATACTATGCACTATACCATTTATAATTTTGGGGTCAGTAGACTAAATAAATGAATACTTTTATTCTGCAAAGGCACATTTAATTCAAATCAAACAATTAAAATCAAATGTGACAGTAAAGACATTTATAATGTTAGAAAACATTTCTAATTAAAATGTTGTTGTTTTAAACTTTCTATAAGAATTTTGAAAAAAATATATATCATGGTTTACACAAAAATATTAAGCAATATATATTACATTATTAATATAATACTTAATACTTTTTGAAGGTTTTTTACCATTAAGTTAAAAGTCTCCTTCAAACATTTCCATGTCAGTTGTACAGATTTCTGTACAGTTGATAGAAAAACTGACACTCAAGAAACTCTTTAAACTGAAATTGTGCATCCTGTTCACTGATTTCACTGATCCAACACAGATGACAACCCCCCACTTTTCGCTACGGAAGAATCACACAAAAGAAATATGTTTTATCTGTGCTCAAGCGAGATCCACGGACCCCTGAATGTGCTTGTGTGGAGAACCCGGTCTGCGCCTCTCACTACTCACCAAACAGCACCACAACCTAAACACACACACACACACTTAACATTTAAGTTGGGTTTGTGTCTTCTTTTGTTGGGGGATGCAGGGTGCATGGCGTACCCCTCCTTAAACCAAAAATATTGCCCCACGCAGACCCCTCTCCCCCACTCCTGACAGGCTGTAGCACCGCTGCATTGTCTGAAGGGCCAAGACAAGCCGCTTGTTGCTTGCCTTCTGTCTGTGTGCGCAGGGCGCTCAACAATGGCTGTCTTTTAAACGAGGCAGACAACTGAAAGAAAAAAGACGTCGTCCCTCTAGCCTGCTTTTCTCACCTTTTATCTGCTCAGCCCTTGTACTTTTTATTTTTTCCTTTCTCTTTCATGTAGGACTTAATGCTCCTTTCATTCCCTCAAATTCTTTACATCTTAACTGCTGGCCGCAGTTAAATTTCAAGCACTTTTTTGACTTTTTATGAAAAGTGGAAATTTGCTTTTATGAAACTGTGGTGTAGGAGCCAAAATGAAATATTTTATTAAAATGTTAATATTTAGGTATGTGGTAACACTTTATTTTAGGGTCTCTTAACTAGTTGCTTATTAACATGCATATTACTAGAATATTAGCCATTTATTAGTACTAATTAAGCACATATTATTCTACATCCCCAATCCTACCCAATACCTAAACTTAACAACTACCTTACTAACTATTAATAAGCAGCAAATTAGGAATTTATTGAGGGAAAAGTCGTAGTTAATAGTGAATAAGTGTTCCCTATTCTAAAGTGTTACCAGGTATATTAATGTTAATATATATACATAAGTATACACACATGTTAGTATTATTACATATTTCATATGTATTATGTTTATATTTATTGATTAAAAGGACAATTTAATGACATATATGCTCAGGTTAACCTGTTTTATTCAAACAGGAAGAAGAAATGAGCTGTGGGCTTTCATGTTTCTACATTTTTAGTCTGTTTCTGTATGACGGTCACGATCAATTTGAGTTTATTTTCATATCATTTTTTAAATTATTATTATTATTATTATTATTAATAATAATATGTTTAACCTTCATGTTCTGTTGAAATTGACTATCTTTATGTTTGGATGTTCCAAAGACCCACATTGTGTAACAACTATTAAAAACAATTTTTAAATCAACCTCATTTCCCCTTCAAATTACTTTAATATGTTGGACACCTACACTATTAAAAAATAAAGAGCAATTTCACAGCAATGCCATAGAATAACCACTTTGGATTTCCAAATTTCCTAACACTCTTTCAGTGAACAGTTCTTAAAATAACCTTTTTTTTTGGTGTGAAGAGCATTTTAATAATCTAAAGAACATTTTGTGGAATAAAAATTTTCCATGGATATTAAAGGTAAAAGAAATTTGAAAACAAACAAACAAAACTTAAATCAAAATAAGCAACTGCCAACTTCATGGAGCATGGCATCTGCTGTGACTCCTCTCATATGCCAGCAAACAGAAAGGCCTTTTCCTGTCTGCGCCCCTCTAATGTACATTATATTTGGAGCTTGTCACAGAGTTTGGTGAGGCACTCAGCAGCTATCTGCGTGGGCAGAATCAGTCATACCTCAGTGCAACGGCTGCCCTATTGATGCCATGTGTGTCGCTCTCCCCTAGTACGCTGGCATGCGGCTCCCGCTAACTTCTGTGGTGTTGCTACATATAGAAGCCCAAGCTGGTAACACACTCATCACATCGAGCCCACTAGCCTTCGGCAGAGCCAAATGTTTCCACAGCTGCCCCTTTGTCTCTGCTCCTTGAGTAAACAAAGGACAGATACAAATTAATGACCTAAATTCATAGTAAAAAAGCAAAGAGAGAAAATCATTATGCCCCCGCAAAGCATCAACTGTCCGTTCCAACCAGATGTTAGATGCAGATTTGTATGTGAATGTCACAAATCAAATTTCAGCTCTCTGAGAAAATCAGCCAAAGAGTGCACAATATTATCTAGAAATACAAAACAATAAGGCACTATTCAGACTTCCTCAATAATACAAGCGGAAATGGATCTTAAGTCCAAAACGAGTTTGAAAACTAAATCTCGCACCAATTAGGAGGTGCTGTGTGTGCGTGTGTGTGAGGAAGGGGGGCAGGCTTACAGCACGGGACCATCTGTGGCAGTGGCCTGTTGAGTAACGCTCGCTGACTTAAAAGTGGTCAGCCTTTAGTGCATCTGTATAGGCCAGGTTTGCCGAACAGTGAGACATTAGATAAAGCTGATTTGTTTGCTGGAAAACTGTACTTGAGGAGCTTTGGAAGCAGCCTGTGTGTGTGATGCAGGGGGAGGGGTTGGTCTTCGTACAAGCTGCTGCACATTTTCCCAGGTCCAACCCACGCCTTTACTGGAGCACCAGCCAGACATTAAAGCAGCATATACACATGAGCCATGTAAGACTGCTTACACTCACGTGCGCGCACACACACACACACACGGACAGTATACTCAATCCACAGACCTAACGCACTGGAAAACATGTTTCCACCCACACAAGCATCTACAGTAAATAAGTTTATTGAACTGAATGTAAAAACACAAACACAGTCTCACCAATATGCATGTCGTCATTGCTCTGGCAAATCCCGCCAGAAGTTTCTGACAGAAAAATGGCACGGAGAGGTTAAGGTTCTTATAATTTATTGCAGTTTGCACACAATTTAAAAATTTCACCAACAGCACACCAAAAGTACAAAACTAAACAGCCTCAATTTACTTCCCTTGAGAAAATGAAACATACTATGATTGTCAAAGCTAAATGTCTAAATCCATAAAAAGAACAATGTCAACATAGCAAAAAATCTCAGAAGGGAAGCAATTACATGTAAAGTCAAATTATCTTCTTCTTTTTTCCACCCGGACAGCGATTGTCCTTGAATTCAACAGATATTTATTTTCTTCCCCATACTCATTAGCCAAGTTTGAATTTGACAGAGTTGTTCTTCACACTGGGGTTCCTGGGTTTCAAGTAAACTAAAGGGGTGTCTAATTTATGGATATGCTTCATAGGCCATTTCACAGCTTCATTTCCATTGAACAAAAAAAAAAGTCAAAGAAAGTCATCCAGTATTCCAGCGACAGTTTCCAGTTTTCACCCTCTGAGTATAAGCTGATAACAGTAGTTTAAGGCGGTCAAGTACAATAGAAGCCAACAAAAAAAACAAAGAAAAAGAAAGCATAGAAAACAAATCAACCCCACAGTTGATATATTTTTCTGTCACATTTTAGAGTGCAAAAGGTAAAAGTACCACCGTGCAAAACGCCATGAGGAGCGTGCGCTGTTGGCAAAGCTCAACCTTTTCACTAGCCGTTGCACCAGCCAAATATATGGTAGGAAGGTTCCTGAGGCCTACGTAGGCCCGTGTGCCGCACACTCCTGTCCTGCTCGAAACATGTGCGGAGCCCCTGGCCCTCTCTAACTAAAGTAGTTCAAGCATTTCAGCACTATGTGAGTGACTGATCTATGTCTTCAGCGCTAAGCCATATGTTTTTCATTTTTCTTTGCTTTTTATTTCTCTGGATTTGACAATGAAATATTTTTTTTTTGTGAAACAAACCAACCAACAAACAAAATGAACAGAATTTTCACATTCTTAATAAAAGAAACCCTAATATAATTTTGCAAATGAAATAAATGTAAAGAAAAAAAAAAAACATTTTTAGAATAAACATTTTTCAAAATCACAAATGCTGCCAAAAAGTTAACAAATGAACAATCACAAATTTGTAGATCTTTTTTTCAGTGTAACAAAGTCAATTCAATTAGGTTAATAATTAAGCATATACATTTTATAAAGGCCTCTTTTGCACATCATTCTAATTTCATTAAACTTCAAAGGTGCAACCAACCTTGCCAAACAGGTTCTAGTGACCAAAAAAAAGTCTTACGCATCGAACACAAACACACGCACACAAACCACTCAGATCAGAGTGTGTCGAGCTTTATGCTGTTTAAAGATCCTTCAGCCTCTCCAAATAGATGTGCGCTGCTAAGGACACCCATAAAGAAGAGCTGTACCATCAGCCACACAAATGTGTCTTCATGGCAATCGAATCTGAAGCAAGTGCCAATTGAAAAGATAAATAAATAAATTACAAATAGAGCGGACATGATTCAAATGACAACAGACAGTAAACAGGACACTGAGACAAACAGCAGTTGAGGACCCAGCACACAAGGAGATGCTAAGAGGAGCCACGGTAGCCTTCTGAACAATAAACGTAGCCATTCAGCCTCTGCTGACACCTGGCCCCTCGTTAAACTCCGAATCCTACAGTGAGCCCGAACCGAATCGCATCGCGTGTGTAGATACTGCAGCCTAACGTCAGTGCATTTCCACAATCTTCACAGCCCAGAAAAAACACCTCACCAGAACCCCCCCGATTCATTCTCTAATGAGAGGAAAAAACTCAAATCTACCAAGGAATCAAATGAGTTAATTAAAAAATACACTCTCTGATGCAAAACAACAACGAAAAAGAGTAAGTTAAATAAAATTCATGCAATTTCTACAGCGGTAATATTAAAGGTACTTTTTTTTTCTCAACAGACAGGTGCCCTGACTGTAATGAATCAGTCAATTACAGTGTACAGCAATACAGCAAGTCACATCTTTTTCAATATACAGGTCAGACATCATGCAACAACAGATTCCGTTTTAAAAATGAAAAATCTTAATAAAACACTACAGAAATCTCTATAAATGCAGCCGATGTAAAAACCAACCTCAGTAGCAAACGAGTGATGTAGAGAGACTGCAACTAAAATGCAAAAATGACTTCAAATCATATTAAGAAAGGACAGAAAAAATGCGGCAACTGATATGAAAAAGGAGGCTGTACATTGCATGAGTGCCTTGTTTGTCTTCCATCAGTCAAGTTTCCTATAACGAGTCAAAAATGTACAAGAGCTTAAGTAACGTGAGCTTAGCGTATGTGCATGAATACACATGCATGCACGGCCACAGTCACACATCAGATATGTTACCTGCAAATTATAGTAGTGCACATATACATATATACATACATACATACATATATATATATATATATATATACACATACACATACACATACATACATACATACATCCCTAAAGAGACCAGAAAATATATTAAAAGAAAATCAGTAGTAACATTTTCATGTGCTAGTAAAGTGCAATTCAACAAGATTTGCAATGTACATACAAGAAAAATGACTGATTCAGACCCTTCGGCCGTCACTCCGCCCCACTCTTACCTTCACCTCTCTTGCCCCAAAAAATGCCACTCAGATCTCTCTCATTAAATTAACAAGCAGTTCAAACAGTCTGCTATCAGTTTAGCTTTCATTTCCACAGTTCTTGTGAACTATCTTCCAGTGCCCAGTCTCTGACTGTGGGAAGATTGAGCGCCTCGCTCTTGACCGAGATCGAGTTGACCAGTTCGCAGTGGAACTTGCGGATGTGTCGGTACAAGTCCCCTGACTGTGTGAAGCGCCGCTCGCACCACTTACAGGCGTGTGGCTTCTCACGTGTGTGCACGACGGCATGCCGGCTCAGGTTGTGCGAGTACTGGAAGCTCTTGCCGCAAGTAGTGCATGTGTAGGGCTTCTCACCCGAGTGTGTCCGCTCGTGGCGCTTTAACGTGTACATGCAGGAGAAGGTTTTGCCGCAGATGGAGCAGGTGGGGACATTGACATCGCTGGCCGGCTTGGACCGTACGCCTTCCTGTTCGCGGAAATGCGTGCTGAGGTGGATCTGCAGGATGTGTGGGCTGGGGAAGACCTTGTTGCATAAGGGGCACAAGAAGATCTGAGTATGTGGAGCCCCCAGCATGCTGGAGACGTAAGGCAACAGGGAGTTCTCAACCCCCGTGGCCTCATGAGCTCGCTCGCTGTCCCCTGTGTCGTCATCGCCTCCTTTGTCGTCCCGCTCCAGCTCACTGGCCAGTGAGGCCTCACGCAGGGCCGAGAGGTGAGCCTCCAGGCCCAACCTCCGTTGTGCAACGAGGCTGATGTGAGTCCCGTTGGTGCTGGGTGGCTCCTTGACACCGCTGTGCTCCATCTCGTAGTCGCCGCTCACCAGTTCGTCATCGTCCGAGCCTGTGTCCTTTTCCACCTTGACTTGAACCAAGGCACTCTGGAGGCTGTCTGGGGTCACAGAGCTGCAGAAATAAGGGTTGCCAGCAATAGTCTCCCCAGGACCTCCGCCCAGACCAGACTTCACAGAGAGGTCAAGCACACAATCGGTGTCAGCAGAGACTCTCCGAGACACCGCTGAGCGATGGGACAGAGAGCCGGTGGAGCTGCTGGGGCTGCCGGCAGGAGATTTGCCAGTGTTGGGACCGTGTGTTTCCGCCTCCCTGGGGCTAGTGGTGGGAGACGCGGTCTGGTCGGAAGGCAGACGCATCCACATGCTCCCTGGCTCCTGAGGGCTGTCCCGTTTGTTCTCCATGTCCTCGTCGTCGCTCTGCAGCAGGTCGGCGGTGGCCGGCCGGCCCGTGCTTCCACCTTCTGAGAAGCTCTCCACCTTGTCCGAGCAGCTGGAAGCATCCTCCTCCCGCTTGGTGCTGTCGGCCTCAGCTGTGGCCTTCCGCTTGAGCTTCTTCTTGCACACCTTGACAATGTCGTACATGTGGAGGTAGCTGGCAGCAGCCAGCACATCCTCCACTGGAAGCGATTTGAACTGGAGCTTTCCTTCGTACATGAACTCAAGCAGGAGAGCAAAGGCCGGGGCTGTGACAATGTCGCTGTTCAGATGTACAATGTCCCTTTTGTCTAGCTGGTCCTTGTAAAAGAGGTGGAAGTACATGCTGCATGAAGCCAGCACTGCACGATGGGCTCGGAACTGGGCATCACCGACCAGAATAGTGGAGTCACAAAGGAATCCCTGATGCCTCTGCTCGCTCAGACACTGTAGCAAATGTCTGCTGTGGTCTGGAAACTCCATGCTGTCTTCATAACCTGCAAAAGACCACAGATGTTAGTGAGGCTCGCTTGAACAACAATTGTTTTGTCTGAAGCTCTGTGTGGAAATTCTCTCTTTCCCACCCGCTCCGTCCCCTCTCTCTCGCTCCATGCACACAGACATACTCTCACTCTAATTCTCTCTCCCTCCCTCCACCCCTGTGGGAACACTGGAAAATGTTCACCACAGTCCTGATATAAAAGGATTACAAAAAAGCACATGCAAAAAGTATAACATCACAGATTATATATTAGGCTAATTGCATTTTCCTCAAATGTGCACTTTAAAGTACACAATAGTGTGTTTAATATTACATTTTACACTAACCCTTTTAATTAAAAGTTTAAAAGCACGAGACCTGGGATATTAATTCAAAAATGTAAATGAAAAATATCCCAATTGTAAATTAAATTTAAAGCAATACAGCCGTGATCATCCCATCAGAATCATTCCGGTATTATCAGATGGCGTGATGTAAGGAGCTGAAGTCCTGATTCCACAGATGCCTGTGCGAGAGAATCTTTCCTGTTTTTCCTCGCTGTGCTCCTGGAGTAGTTATTTATAATAACCCACTTTGGCCAGGATGCAGAGTATAGGTAACAGGCTTACAGGTACACAAACAGCTCACCATCATTGGCACACTGCATAAGTATACTAAGTACCATGATTTCTAAGGTTATGAAAACTGAGGTAGCAGAACATCAGCGTGACGTGCGTAATCAAAGATAGACAGACTAAAAAATATATTATATGAAAAATATTACACAAACACTTTACAAACTAAAAAAAGTTAAAAGTAAAATAAAACGCAAAAAATATGAAATCACACCTGTTGCCTGTGGAGATCGTTCCCGTCTTAAAAAATGCACCAGCGTCATGTTCAACCAGCGGACTTACATGAACTCATTTGAATCTTCATTTAAATCTGATTGGGATAGCAAGCCAAAGCCCCCCACCCCACCCCAAACAGCGTTCAGACCTTCATTAATGAGGGGCTTATAGGGGGACAGGGGGATAACAAACCTCTCGCCAGCCCTCTCCTCCCCCTTTTCCCCTCCCCAACTCTTTGGAGAAATGGAACATCCTCCCCAAAGAGGCGGTCCACAGCAGATTTACAATACAATCACTTTAAGTGCCCCGTAGTCCACATCAATCCTAATCCTTAAAATGGCTAAAAATAAAGATTGCAGGACAGCTCACAAGGTAGCAGCGATCAAATTAGGAGACTGGGAGGACAGAGAGGGACGGAGAAGGAGGCTTATGAACATCTGATCCAGCTGACTGAGACCATATGGCAGCTGCTGCCCAGATAAAGAGATTAAGACTAGGAGGAGTGCGATTACAGCTGTCTAGCCAATTCAGGCAGCTCAAATCTGCAAGTTCTAAATTAGTCCTTACAAACACGAAAAAAAGGAAAGAGTTGAGCAAAAGCCTGACGAAGGGACGTTTTGAAGAACGCGCGATTATATAAAGTTGCAGATTTATTTCGCTAAAAGCATTTCTGCATTTTTGGTCGCTTTAGAAGATTTAGAAGATCTCGTTACTTAAAGAAAAAACAGGTTTTATAAACGCATAAGAGTTTCTAGTTTTAAATCTGTAATACTATAATGAACTACCCTACCAACGCCACTCTATACTGTCACAACAGAGCAACAATTTGTCATTGAGAACGAAGTAACCGAATAGAAGACCTGCAAACAAACAGAATAATCAAACGCTTGCCTGGAAACCTCTTCATGGCAACAAAAAGTGTCACTTGTCCCCCAGCCTGGTTACACTACACCAGCTCGAAATCCTTTACTTCCCATTTCACACACTCTGGCTGATGGCTGATGGCAGACGCGCAAAAAGACTTAACGAGAGCTCCCTATTCAAAACACATCCCTGTTGCCCAGACCCCCCGGTACAGTACCTGCAGTACGCATCAACTTGATTAAGTCCACTGTTGTGGTAGCGCCGGCTGTAACTCCCTTCGCTGAATCAATGAAAGGGTAGAGACGTGAGAGAAAGAGAGAGAAAATCAAACTGTGAGGGACAGATGCAAAGTGGAGGAGATGTTGGAGGGGAATGCGATGCCTCCTCCTGCACACAGATCCGCACACACACTAACTCCCAGTCTGTGCGTTAGAAGAAAAGACTGGGGGATGGCAGCCTGTCAGCTGCTCTGACATCATGTTCAGATGGAAATGCTACCTCCAGCTGTGCTCCTTTTAGTGCCATATGCTACTCCTCTACACTCTTGCCACCAGCTTCTCCTTTATACAACTTTGTTTCTCTTTCCCCCCATTTAAAAAACAGGAGGAAGGGAAGTGTTGTGAGGTGATTCTGTAGAAAACTAGCCAATTCCCCCCTTTAGTTGTAATCTCTCAGCAAAGAAGTACTTGGAAATGGGTCCGTCTGAAAGCCGACACTTTTTTTCTAACCTAGTTTCCTGCACTGAGAATTTAAATACCCTTAGTTTTTTTCCCCCTCTCTCCTTCTAGTAACCATAAACAAAGGCCAGCACAGCACATTTGCAACTGACAGATCCACGCAGCTGATATTGTTTTCGACTTCTCTATGGTTCACTGGCCGCGCCATTACCGTCATTCATTTCACTAACCCTTTGGACAACTGACAGAGGGGGGGGGAAGAAATAAGAAACAATGGGAACAATCATACAGGCCTTATAAGTAAGGTTCAAACAAAAGGCACTGTGTTCCGCATTAGGACTTCCTTAACTTCTTAAGTATCCCACTTATAATTGTGTTCATACTCAGAAACTTCTTCAGTGAGAGCCAAACAACAGTTTCCTGTTTACCACTAAAATAAGCAAAACAAAGATACACAAATATAATCTGAAGGTCTCTTCTGAAGGATGTCACACTCATGAATAGGAACAGAATATTTAGTTTTTTTTAAAAACTCATTGACATGCATTAATATTTTAAATACTTAAAAAGCTACAAGAATGAAGAGTCTACTGCATCTGTCACGTACATTACACTTGGTCTCGTTTTTTTTTTTTAACTAATAAGAGCTTTTCATTCAATATGTACTCGAACGTTTAGGCTTGCTTATTAATAATACTACGCATTTTGGTTTACAAAGCAATTAGTAATCATGAAGGTAAACGAAACAACTAAGCCCACACTACCGTGACACGTCAAAGTGAACTTGTTTTCAAACCTGGGAAGTTGTCCTGAAAGACTTATCTGAATGGTGCCAAGTTAGCCCCTTCTTGAACTTAAAAGCTGCGATGCAAAATAATTAGACATAAAATAAAACAAACTATGAGTCCACCTAGGTAGGAAATGGTATTACAGCAAGCTACTCCTACACAAACACAAACACACACACAGCACTGCCGACGGTCTTTCTCTGGATCCTGACCCCGTACGTTCAGGAAAAGCTAGCTTGCGTGGCTAACAAATAAAAAGTAAGCGTTCAACCTGCAGTGTTACAGTTTCTCGACAGGCCCCGATGCCACGCGCTCGAGCAACTCATTCTGCGCGTAAAGACCGACAGTCGCGTGAAAAAGATCGTTACTTTTCTCCATAACAATCCAGCCCGTGCCTCCAACCCCCCTTTCATCTCCTTAAACAGCACCTCGTATCACAGGCACTTACAGACAACCAGGTCCAACGTCTTCCTGCTTCCTCCGTCTAATCCTCTCAGCGAGAAAAACAACTCGATTGACTTTCAACAGCTTTCCATAACAACCTGCGGTGGCAGGAAAGACGGAGCAGGCGAGCGGAGCGACGAGAGCTGCGGCAGCCAGATGTTTCCGAGCTGTTGCTACTCAACTCTCCTGTAAAGAGGAAGCGCTTGACTGGCAGCGCGCAAGCCAATGGAAGAGGCGAAAAGAAAAGCGAAGGCAAATTGGAAGCTGCCGCTGAGGGGGGAAGAGGGAGGGATGTGTCTCTCTCGGCGTAGGTTGACACCATAGGCAACAGTGAGAAAGCAGAAAAAAGGCCGAGCGTGCGGACGGGTTCCTCGAGCAGACTGGCGCAGCGCGCGGATCGAGGGACATTGCGCAATGTTACGTGGGTACTGTAGTCACGGACCGAGCAGCGGTGAAGAACAGGTGCGCTGCGGAGAGATACGGGCACGGGGACAACGAGACGGCCGCTTAAACCTATTCCAAATGAGGAACAGAGGCGCGAGTGTCTGATGTAACTCTAGAATTATTACTACAAAATAAAACGCTTATAATTTACAAATATTTAGCGTACAAAATGGGTCTATAAGCGGATGAAAAAAATACTTGGGTTATTGTAATTAGTTATTTTGTTATTATTCTTGATTATTATTATTATTATTATTATTATTATTATTATTATTGTTATTATT
>NW_015667306.1:1305957-1329301 GCF_001515625.1 Sinocyclocheilus rhinocerous
CTCTCTCTCTCGCTCCACGCACACATACATACTCTCACACTCTAATTCTCTCTCCCTCCCTCCCTCCACCCCTGTGGGAACACTGGAAAAATTTTCACCACAGTCCTGACATAAAAGGATTACTAAAAAGCACATGCAAAAAGTATAACATCACAGATTATATATTAGGCTAATTGCATTTTCCTCGCTTGGGCACTTTAAAGTACACAGTAGTGCGTTTAATATTACATTTTACACTAACCTTTTAATTAAAAGTTTAAAAGCACGAGACCAGGGAAATTAACGCAAAAATGTAAATGAAAAATATCCCAATTGTAAATTAAATTTAAAGCAATACTGCCGTACGTATCCCATCAGTACCATTCGGGTATAATCAGATGGCGTGATGTAAGGAGCTAAAGTCCTGATTCCACAGATGCCTGCGTGAGAGAATCTTTCCTGTTTTTTCTCGCTGTGCTCCTGGAGCAGTTATTTATAATAACCCACTTTGGCCAGGACACCAACAAGTATAGGTAACAGGCTTACAGGTACACAAACAGCTCACCATCATTGGCACACTGCATAAGTATACTAAGTACCATGATTTCTAAGGTTATGAAAACTGAGGTAGCAGAACATCAGCGTGACGTGCGTAATCAAAGATAGACAGACTAAAAAATATATTATATGAAAAATATTACACAAACACTTTACAAACTAAAAAAAGTTAAAAGTAAAATAAAACGCAAAAAATATGAAATCACACCTGTTGCCTGTGGAGATCGTTCCCGTCTTAAAAAATGCACCAGCGTCATGTTCAACCAGCGGACTTACATGAACTCATTTGAATCTTCATTTAAATCTGATTGGGATAGCAAGCCAAAGCCCCCCACCCTACCCCAAACAGCGTTCAGACCTTCATTAATGAGGGGCTTATAGGGGGACAGGGGGATAACAAACCTCTCGCCAGCCCTCTCCTCCCCCTTTTCCCCTCCCCAAATCTTTGGAGAAATGGAACATCCTCCCCAAAGAGGCGGTCCACAGCAGATTTACAATACAATCACTTTAAGTGCCCCGTAGTCCACATCAATCCTAATCCTTAAAATAGCTAAAAATAAAGATTGCAGGACAGCTCACAAGGTAGCAGCGATCAAATTAGGAGACTGGGAGGACAGAGAGGGACGGAGAAGGAGGCTTATGAACATCTGATCCAGCTGACTGAGACCATATGGCAGCTGCTGCCCAGATAAAGAGATTAAGACTAGGAGGAGTGCGATTACAGCTGTCTAGCCAATTCAGGCAGCTCAAATCTGCAAGTTCTAAATTAGTCCTTACAAACACGAAAAAAAGGAAAGAGTTGAGCAAAAGCCTGACGAAGGGATGTTTTGAAGAATGCATGTTTATATAAAGTTGCAGATTTATTTGGCCAAAAGCATTTCTACATTTTCGGTCTCTTTAGAAGATTAGGAATTTGGTTTAAATGGACTGAAAATCTTGTTACTTAAAAGAAAAACAGATTTTAATAGATTAACAGCATATAAACACAAGAGTTTCTAGTTTTAAATATACAATACTATAACAAACTACCCTACCAACGCCACTCTATACTGTCACAACAGAGCAACAATTCTGCCATTGAGAATAACTGAAAAGAAGACCTGCAAACAAACAGAATAATGAAACGCTTGCCTGGAAACCTCTTCATGGCAACAAAAAGTGTCACTTGTCCCCCAGCCTAGTTACACTACACCAGCTCGAAATCCTTTACTTCCCATTTCACACACTCTGATGGCTGATGGCAGACGCGCAAAAAGACTTAACGAGAGCTCCCTATTCAAAACACATCCCTGTTGCCCAGACCCCCCGGTACAGTACCTGCAGTACGCATCAACTTGATTAAGTCCACTGTTGTGGTAGCGCCGGCTGTAACTCCCTTCGCTGAATCAATGAAAGGGTAGAGACGTGAGAGAAAGAGAGAGAAAATCAAACTGTGAGGGACAGATGCAAAGTGGAGGAGATGTTGGAGGGGAATGCGATGCCTCCTCCTGCACACAGATCCGCACACACACTAACTCCCAGTCTGTGCGTTAGAAGAAAAGACTGGGGGATGGCAGCCTGTCAGCTGCTCTGACATCATGTTCAGATGGAAATGCTACCTCCAGCTGTGCTCCTTTTAGTGCCATATGCTACTCCTCTACACTCTTGCCACCAGCTTCTCCTTTATACAACTTTGTTTCTCTTTCCCCCCATTTAAAAAACAGGAGGAAGGGAAGTGTTGTGAGGTGATTCTGTAGAAAACTAGCCAATTCCCCCCTTTAGTTGTAATCTCTCAGCAAAGAAGTACTTGGAAATGGGTCCGTCTGAAAGCCGACACTTTTTTCTAACCTAGTTTCCTGCACTGAGAATTTAAATACCCTTAGTTTTTTTCCCCCTCTCTCCTTCTAGTAACCATAAACAAAGGCCAGCACAGCACATTTGCAACTGACAGATCCACGCAGCTGATATTGTTTTCGACTTCTTTATGGTTCACTGGCCGCGCCATTACCGT
The DNA here is from genome assembly GCF_001515625.1 of Sinocyclocheilus rhinocerous. Taxonomy (NCBI): domain Eukaryota; kingdom Metazoa; phylum Chordata; class Actinopteri; order Cypriniformes; family Cyprinidae; genus Sinocyclocheilus; species Sinocyclocheilus rhinocerous. Next base: position 1,308,485 of record NW_015667306.1, read on the forward strand.
CATTCATTTCACTAACCCTTTGGACAACTGACAGAGGGGGGGGGAAGAAATAAGAAACAATGGGAACAATCATACAGGCCTTATAAGTAAGGTTCAAACAAAAGGCACTGTGTTCCGCATTAGGACTTCCTTAACTTCTTAAGTATCCCACTTATAATTGTGTTCATACTCAGAAACTTCTTCAGTGAATCGAGGGACATTGCGCAATGTTACGTGGGTACTGTAGTCACGGGCCGAGCAGCGGTGAAGAACAGGTGCACTGCAACTTCCTCCAGCGCTGCGGAGAGACGCTGACGGAGAGAGATATAGGCACAGAGCCACTTAAAAAATATTCTAAATGAGGAACAGAGGCACGAGTGTCTGATGTAGCTCTAAAATTATTACTACAAAATAAAATGAAAAGAAACAGCCGAAAGTGAAACATTACATTTCAGAAGGGCTTATAATTTCCTAATATTTGGCGTAGGCTAGCTACAAAATAGGGCTATAAGCGGACGAAAAAATATTTGGGCTATTGTAATTAGTTATATTGTTATTATTCTTGACTATTATTCTTATTATTCTTATTATTAGGCTTATTGTTATTATTTGAAATGTTACCAAGGTGTTTCGTTTAGTGGCAGCTTTAATTGCGAGATTGATACATTCATTCACATTTCATACGCGGGCAAACGGCATTACTGCAGTATTGAAGTTAAGTTAAAAGAGCACATTGGCCTTTTATTTTTATTTAATTTGGGTCAAATTATAATACAGTGTGCCGCAGTGAATATTGTTACAGAAATTTTGTGCTGTTGCTATCACCGCTATCTTTCTTTGGAAAAACAAGTAGGCCTATATAAATCATTTTCATAAATGAAATGTATTTAGATCAAGAAATATAATTAGAAAAAGAAATAAATTCAAATGAATGAATGAATGATTGGGTCATTTGATGAGAAATGACGCTAAATGAAAACACTGGCAGCAGGATTGTATGAAATGTAAAGAAAATAATCTGTCATAATAAGCAATGTCCTGAAGGCTAGATCCCTGCGCTTACGTGCCATATATAGCTACAGTTTGTGTGTGAGATCGCGGCGTCAACAGGTGAACGTTTGCAATGCTAAGTAGGTATGTGCAGTGGTCCATAGATACGCTAAGTTCACTCAGGACCTTGTAAACACAGTCACGTGTTTGGCGTATTTGGCTGCTAAACGCACCGCCCATCAGCATCCACGCTCCCACACTCATGCGTCCCAGTAAACTAATTGGCGTTATTAATACATTTCAAAACAAACCACTGTCCTACTGGTACCGGGATCTTGACATAATAACATTTTAATTTAATGCAAATAATGGACTCATTATTGCTGATGTGGCAAATGAGTCCAGGCATGTGATGTGTTGGTGTTTTCCATGTCGTCACCCAACAATCTATTCTTTGTTTTGTACAAGAGTTATGCCACGACTATCATCACACACAACAGATCACATCAATTATAATGAAATATAAATCAAATGAAATGTTATGTTTCCTCGTTTTCATTACAGCTTTTCATTAAGGTTATATATTAATAAAACACAAGTGTTATTTAATTTGAATGCACAGAGTTTTTAAGTATTTAGTCAATATATTAATATTTCAGTTTTGAACAAAAGATACATTTTACCAAACAATCACCTTTATTAGGCAAGTAATACACTATCCCAAAACTGTTTTCATGCAAAAAAATGTGCGTTTCACATAGTTGCCACTATTAGCATAACTGCTGTTAGTTCTCTGCTATGATAATCAACAGGCCTTTTTGATCCCAAATGTTTTTTGGAGATGACAGTCCCTTGAATACGGCTGTGCCATCAGCAAAGCATGGCTGATGTTTGAAATGATATTTATTGGAGTTCTCTCCATCTGTTCAGACTGAAGTCAAAGATGTGAGGCCTTGCTTCTGTGCAACTGAGAGCAATTTTCTGAAGAGAGATAGAGGACTAGTAAAAGTCATGTTAATTTATTGTTACAGTAATAGAAATAATCGTGACTTGGTTTTATTAACTGATAACTGTTAAGTGTATATTTTACAGTAGTTTTAATATATTCAAATGAATATAATGAATTATATTTGGCATATAATTACACCTTAGAGCTGCCTCCAGAAAGATGGAGGATATGCCGTTCAGCAGTATGAAAGCACAAAAGCAGAATTTGGTCTTTTATGTGTTTTTGTATTGTTATGCTTGAAAATTCAATGTATGCTTATGAAAATGTGTATACACAAAGCAAGACCATGTTCTGTATTTGTGTGTATATATACACAGGCTATAATGCTATGAGAGCCACTGAATACACACTGACATCAGCTACTTCTGCATTCCCACCTCTTGAGGTCACTGTGGAATCCATGTTTGTGGATGCTACTGGATTCACTCAACTTCCACCATAAACACAAATATAGCTGAAGCCTTTTATGCATTCTTACATGCACAAGATTACACATACTTCACACTTTAAGAGTATATAATATGTGTTATTTATAGCAAAAATAGGGAAAATTAGGAATATTAAAATATTTGCGGTGGAAAGCTATTGTGCAAATTGCTCATCCAAATTATGAGGGATTTCATCTGGAGATAAGATATTAGACAGACATAAACACATGTTTATACATGTACTCATTTTGAATGCTCTACAGTTAACAATGCTGGTTTTGTGTCCAGATCTTAAATACATTTATTCTCTCTTTGAAGCCATAGACAGCAAAGGGACGTGTCCCTTCTCTGGTCTGGCTTCTGGCACTTACATCTGGACTGGACACTTTCTTAGTTTCAATTTCAAGAAGTACTTGAGACCTTAAGGTAGTGGGTAGTAATTTTTGACAGGAATGAAAACGAGGCTGTGAGGTATAGATGTACAGTGCGTTTAATGTATTGTCTAACAACATTCCAGTTGTTCAGCTGATGAAACGTCTTTCCGGGAAAAAAAAAAAAAGTAGACAAAAACTTCATGAAACAGTTTTGGAAGATGTGAAAATTATGTGATCTAGGACCTTTATATACAGTCTGTGCCATTGTAAAAACTGTAAGTCTACCCCTCACAGCCTCGTGTTAAATTCATATTGGCATGATTGTTTTACATATACTATAACAATGCAAAGGATCAATGCATGCACAGCAATGCTATATATATATCTTTTGACATATAAGAGGTCATTGTACTATAAAAACATCCTGTAAGTTTCAGAACTCAAAATTTACTGGTTAGTCTAAAAACTGCTTATATTGAAGCCAATCTGTCAAAATGACAGGTTGTGGAATGTGCCCCCTTTATGACATAATAGTGTGGTTAAACCCTGCCTCCGCCGAAGAAGATCAACGCCTGCTTCTACGTCACTGCCTGTTTAGCCACGCCCACCGATTCGCGTACGTAGTGTAAATAACGAGAGAGGCAAATTCAGGTCTACACATGAATCAAACGATAAAGACGACTCAGAAGACAAGAAGACGCTGTGCAGTGCCAAGGTGTGGAAAAACAAAGTCTTTGCATCGAAACTAAATTGAAACTACTCAGAAATATTGAAACTAAAAGACGAAACAGTAATATTGCACCACTCAAGTGTGAGTAACTGTTTTTATTACGTGGTCACTATTGCTTTGTCTGTTACTACAGATTGTTTGATATGTATTGAGTATTTATGCGTTTTTAACCTAAATCAAAGCAGCGTCCATCTATGAAGGATGTAGGCTGTCAGACATACACAACTGATAGCCAATCATAACAATGGGTGTTTACTTCAGAGTTGACAATCACCACACCTATTCAAACAGAGCGGTCTGATGAGGGGGGTCAAAACAGGGCCGAAAATAGCCTATTAATTCTAAATTATGATGTTTTTTGATGTAAAAGTCTTGATAACATTTTAAGTGGACCTCAGAGAACAGTAAAAAAAGAAAACAAAAAGGCTAAATTATTATTATTATTATTTTGTATGATCTGTTATTGTTTTTCTTTATATTTTACCTGTACCATCATGTAATATTATTTTTAAAAAACACATGAAATTTTTTTTTTCAAAAATTTAAAATTTAAAAACATGTTAAATGTAATATTTTGCAAATCTCATAATTAATGTAGGCCTATTTTCATTCTGGACATTATAATGTTTTGATGTCTAAATTTGTGGCATTTAAAACATCTGTGTTTAGTTTTAATGTTTTATTTTTATTTATTTAGATTTATTTAAATATTAAAATAGCATAGAATTGTGATATTTTAAAATAATATTAGCATATAATTATAGAATATAGTATTTTTTTTACTTAAATACCTGACTAGTGTTGGTAAATGCATAATATAATGTGTGTGTGTGTGTGATTGAATAATGATTTACACCAAATATTATTAATAAGAGCTTCTATTACAGTTGAACTGAATGAAACATGCTATGCATTCAGAAGGAGGTTTTCACATACCTTTTCTAATTTCTGTTTCCAGAATGTACCCATCATAATAGCAGATGTTCAAGAGTGGTTTATGACGATGAAGAGCCGGACAGCAACATCATAATATAAATGATTATGTACTACTCACAACTAACAGTACTATTCAGTACTACTCACAACTAACAACACTGCAGAGGTGTCCAGCTCCGGCTGGCAGAAGGTAGGATTGTGATATTTATAATAAACCCAGAGAAAGTGTCCAACTACCAACTTTGCAGATCTTCATCAAACTCTTCGACATGAGAGGCCAACTTTAAAATGACTGTATAATGTGGGGATCTTAAAGGGTTAGTTCACCCAAAAATGAAAATTAGCCCATACATTACTCACCCTCAAGTCATCCTCGGTGTATATGACTTTCTTCTTTCAGACGAATCCAGTCGGAGTTATATAAAAAATTGTCTTTGATCTTTCAAGCTGTTTCATGGCACTCAGCGGGTGTTGCATGCATCAGTCCAAAAGCACTTAATTAAAATGCTCCCATCCATAAAAAAAGTGTCTCACACGGCTCCGGGGGGTGAACAAAGGCCTCCTGTAGCGAATCGATGCGTTTTTGTAAGAAAAATATCCATATTCAAAACGTAATAATCACTTTAATGTAGCTTGCGCTCACTGTTGTACACTGGAAGCAGTTCCGGGAGCATGACGTATGAGGTCAGTGCTGCGCATGCGCCAGTGAGTCTCGTGAAAACCAACGTTTGTTAACAGGAGCAAAGGAAGCAAAGTTTCCTTACTTTAGCAAAGGAAAACCAGTCTCCTCTTGGCTTATATCCAATGCTGGTTTTGTGTCCAGATCTTAAATACATTTATTCTCTCTTTGAAGCCATAGACAGCAAAGGGACGTGTCCCTTCTCTGGTCTGGCTTCTGGCACTTACATCTGGACTGGACACTTTCTTAGTTTCAATTTCAAGAAGTACTTGAGACCTTAAGGTAGTGGGTAGTAATTTTTGACAGGAATGAAAACGAGGCTGTGAGGTATAGATGTACAGTGCGTTTAATGTATTGTCTAACAACATTCCAGTTGTTCAGCTGATGAAACGTCTTTCCGGGAAAAAAAAAAAAAGTAGACAAAAACTTCATGAAACAGTTTTGGAAGATGTGAAAATTATGTGATCTAGGACCTTTATATACAGTCTGTGCCATTGTAAAAACTGTAAGTCTACCCCTCACAGCCTCGTGTTAAATTCATATTGGCATGATTGTTTTACATATACTATAACAATGCAAAGGATCAATGCATGCACAGCAATGCTATATATATATCTTTTGACATATAAGAGGTCATTGTACTATAAAAACATCCTGTAAGTTTCAGAACTCAAAATTTACTGGTTAGTCTAAAAACTGCTTATATTGAAGCCAATCTGTCAAAATGACAGGTTGTGGAATGTGCCCCCTTTATGACATAATAGTGTGGTTAAACCCTGCCTCCGCCGAAGAAGATCAACGCCTGCTTCTACGTCACTGCCTGTTTAGCCACGCCCACCGATTCGCGTACGTAGTGTAAATAACGAGAGAGGCAAATTCAGGTCTACACATGAATCAAACGATAAAGACGACTCAGAAGACAAGAAGACGCTGTGCAGTGCCAAGGTGTGGAAAAACAAAGTCTTTGCATCGAAACTAAATTGAAACTACTCAGAAATATTGAAACTAAAAGACGAAACAGTAATATTGCACCACTCAAGTGTGAGTAACTGTTTTTATTACGTGGTCACTATTGCTTTGTCTGTTACTACAGATTGTTTGATATGTATTGAGTATTTATGCGTTTTTAACCTAAATCAAAGCAGCGTCCATCTATGAAGGATGTAGGCTGTCAGACATACACAACTGATAGCCAATCATAACAATGGGTGTTTACTTCAGAGTTGACAATCACCACACCTATTCAAACAGAGCGGTCTGATGAGGGGGGTCAAAACAGGGCCGAAAATAGCCTATTAATTCTAAATTATGATGTTTTTTGATGTAAAAGTCTTGATAACATTTTAAGTGGACCTCAGAGAACAGTAAAAAAAGAAAACAAAAAGGCTAAATTATTATTATTATTATTTTGTATGATCTGTTATTGTTTTTCTTTATATTTTACCTGTACCATCATGTAATATTATTTTTAAAAAACACATGAAATTTTTTTTTTCAAAAATTTAAAATTTAAAAACATGTTAAATGTAATATTTTGCAAATCTCATAATTAATGTAGGCCTATTTTCATTCTGGACATTATAATGTTTTGATGTCTAAATTTGTGGCATTTAAAACATCTGTGTTTAGTTTTAATGTTTTATTTTTATTTATTTAGATTTATTTAAATATTAAAATAGCATAGAATTGTGATATTTTAAAATAATATTAGCATATAATTATAGAATATAGTATTTTTTTTACTTAAATACCTGACTAGTGTTGGTAAATGCATAATATAATGTGTGTGTGTGTGTGATTGAATAATGATTTACACCAAATATTATTAATAAGAGCTTCTATTACAGTTGAACTGAATGAAACATGCTATGCATTCAGAAGGAGGTTTTCACATACCTTTTCTAATTTCTGTTTCCAGAATGTACCCATCATAATAGCAGATGTTCAAGAGTGGTTTATGACGATGAAGAGCCGGACAGCAACATCATAATATAAATGATTATGTACTACTCACAACTAACAGTACTATTCAGTACTACTCACAACTAACAACACTGCAGAGGTGTCCAGCTCCGGCTGGCAGAAGGTAGGATTGTGATATTTATAATAAACCCAGAGAAAGTGTCCAACTACCAACTTTGCAGATCTTCATCAAACTCTTCGACATGAGAGGCCAACTTTAAAATGACTGTATAATGTGGGGATCTTAAAGGGTTAGTTCACCCAAAAATGAAAATTAGCCCATAAATTACTCACCGTCAAGTCATCCTAGGTGTATATGACTTTCTTCTTTCAGACGAATCCAGTCGGAGTTATATAAAAAATTGTCTTTGATCTTTCAAGCTGTTTCATGGCACTCAGCGGGTGTTGCATGCATCAGTCCAAAAGCACTTAATTAAAATGCTCCCATCCATAAAAAAAAGTCTCTCACACGACTCCGGGGGGTGAACAAAGGCCTTCTGTAGCGAATCGATGCGTTTTTGTAAGAAAAATATCCAGATTCAAAACGTAATAATCACTTTAATGTAGCTTGCGCTCACTGTTGTAAAGGGAAGCAGTTCCGGGCGGATGACGTATGAGTTCAGCGTTGCGCATGCGCCGGTGATGATAGTAAGCCAAGCTCTCAGCACCAGATTCATATGATGTACAACATCAGAAAAGACCCAAGATGGATCTCATACAAGAAACCCGCTGAGACAGCACAGCACCTAAAAGCAGGAGGCATAAAGCAGACTTGAACAGCATATATTTATATAACACAACCACTTCTAGGAGTTGTACATAGAAAAATGTGAGGCACAACAGAAACCGTAAAAAAAAAATGTTTCTTACAAATCGAGGTGCAGAAAGAGTAGTGTATAAATATACACACATACAACTATAAAGCTATATGAAATCTGCAGTGATGGCACAATGAATCATCAGCCCAGCAATGTCACCCTTACTCCACACCCAGCACAGACAGACAACAGAGAGACATGCTCCCAGGGGAGAGGACGAGCTGGAGAGATGCAGCCGTATCATCAGATGGGCGATCACACAGTCTCGGGAGAACAGTGGGATTGTTTATCTGGAGATCAGTCTATTACTCCCCTCTTGGGACACTGCAGAAGCACGTCACCCAGTGCACACAGCAGCCTCACAATTATTATACCTCATAATAATTAGCATTTAATGAAGCACCCAGCCATATGGAGGAATCCGTCTTTAACTGGTGAAAGCATGCTGATAAATGAAGGTTAATGCTGGGTGACAAATAACACAGCTGGAAAAAGGGCTATAGCTCTGTGCTGAAATACAAATGTGGGGCAAAATGTATTATATAACTTTGTCAGTTGTTCATAATGGGTACGTTTTCCCATTCAAAACAACATTTTTAAAGCAACATGACAAATTCAACAGCAAGAAGACATAACAAGGAAAGAAAGAAGTTCATATATAACCACATGTTTTGAGGCTGAAAGATATACTTCTTATACTGATGTGCTATCAAAAGGTTTTTTTTCTATTAATGATTGCATTATTTATTTAACATGAGCTTCATATCATAAGATCTGAAGTGCGAGAATGAATGAATTACCAATTTTATCCTCAAACATTGCTAAAACGTTCCATTTAAAAGTGGAATATATGAAAACAAAAGCTATCATATTTCAGTATGCAAATAGTTGTAAGAAAATAGAACAATGTGAAACTCAGTATGGAAACTGAAAGCTGAACATTCTATTAATGTGTGTCAATGGAAGATATTCTAAATTTCATAAAGTATTAAGTTACAACCTTAGCATACCTAAGACTGACATTATCTACAAAACAACGTTAGAATGTTGTATGAGTTAGGCTGAATCAACTGCTAAATAAATAAATGAATACATACATACATAAATAAATAAATTAGAGTCTATTTTTTTGCCCATTCCTATTACCTTTGAGACATCTATACACTGTCTGAGTAAAGTTTATCAGATTACATCTTTAGCAGATTCCACATTTAAAATGTACAGTCTTTCTCTTATAGAAAGTGTACCAAAAATACTGATGACTCATCCTGGCTACAAAGATTTTTATCCAATCAAATGCTCTCCATAAAGAGGATGTTCTTCCCCCCTAATAAAACCTGAAAGCTTATTGGCTTTAGTATGCATTTGGAAGCTTTTATCTCAAGCCATTCACATTACAGTCAAGCTACATTTGAGTTTTAATAGGAAATAAGTCAATACTGCGGTTGTCGAGTGAATTTATGTACCCTCACAACATATAGTTAAGTCTAATAAACATTCCTGCAGATCAGAGGATCCAGTGACATTTTTAACAGAAGCTAAGAACAATAACATTTCAAGTAAATAATTCATGACCTACCTGTCTCACTTGCAGCCCTCTTATTAGGCAGTGGAACAGCTGTTTTTTCCCACAGCACACCCAAAGCCTCTGGAGGTGCTGCATCTGTTTGGGGGGAGGGTGCATCCTCTAGGGTTCAGGCATCAGGGGAAACTGCTGTGTTTAACTTGTTTATCCACAGATGGTGGAGATCAGGCCCCAAAAAGGAAGCTTTAGTTTAATTTCACAACGCGTCTTCTGTCTGTTGAGCAATTCTTACGTACATACTTACACAAGTTGTGATGGTAATGCCCTTCGTATGGATCATTCGTGAAACCAGTGTACCAAATGTTACTGTAGGTCCAAGATATTAATGTGTTGTGTTATGATTTCAAGGTCTAACACACATTCACATCCGCTTGCCTAATCACATCTGCTTATAATTGAATCTGGAGCAGTGTGGGGTGTGATGTGCCATTGGTAGTCCAGCACTTCCAGCAACCCTGAAAAACTCTTTGAAATTCAAATGCTCAGTAGCTGACTACATTGTTATATTATAATGGTAACACTTTACAATAAAGTCTCATTTGTTAGCATGAGTTAACGTGAACTAAATATGAGCAGTACATTTTTACAGCATTTATTAACCCTTGTTAATGTTAGTTAATAAAAATGCATTTGTAAATTGCTTGTTCATGTTAGTTCACAGTGCATTAACTAATGTTAACAGCAGTGTTGGGGGTAACGCATTACAAGTATTACACGAGCAGTGTTGGGAAGGTTACTTTGGAAATGTAATAGGTTACAGAGTTACGTAATCAGATTACTTTTTCAATGAACTAGTAAAGTAATGCATTACAATGAAATATCTGAGTTATTTTTTCAAATAAGTAATGCAGGTTACATTGTTTTCCCATTTATTCACTGACAGCTCTCCTGTCCCATGTTGAGGGAAATTGGGAGTGAATTATAGAGGCACTTCCTTCAGCCTGAGTCTTAATAATTTCACTTTTGGTGTGAAAGGGCCCTTACAGTTGCCAAAAATATAACTTTGTTTTTTAATTAAAAAACAAATAAGCAAGCCAGGTGACACAAAGCAGTGCAAAAGTTACTTACATTATTTATTTTAATAAAAAGTAATTAAATAACACAATTAGTTACTTTTTCATGGAGTAACGCAATATTGTAATGCATTACTTTTAAACATAACTTTACCCAAAATGTATTAGTAAATGTGTAAATTAACATTAAAAGATTAATAAATGCTGTAGGAGTGTTGTTGTTAATGTAAACCAATGTACTTAAATGATGTTAACAAATGAAACTTTTGTAACTATGTTATCATTATATAAGTGCTATGCTAATATTCAGACCAATATCTTGATTGCGAGTGCAATGTTACTTCTATACAACATTTCAATAAATAAGAAGTTTATGTAGTTTTGGTTCTCTGGCGAAAATAGTTCCAAGCAAAGTCACAGTAATGAATGAGCTTTTTTGAACAAATTGGCTGAGCGTTTTTTTAAAGTTGCATATGTCATCTAGGATGTCTCATTTCAGAAAAGTAACCATTATGAAATTGTAAGACATAAATCACAAATGTGACATTTTGGTCCTTTAATGAATCAGCATTTTTGAATGAATCATTTAAAATTGAACGATTTCAACCGATAGCCACCTACTGGTGTAAATGTAACCTGCAGAAGGAGTCACTGAAAAAAAAAACCCATGCTCTCCTCCAGACAGAGACCTGGTTTGGACTAAGCACTACTCTCATAACTCTCATTCTCCAGCCTTTTCTCAGGCCTGTAGGGGGATGTTTTCCTGGGGTAGGTGGAACACAGATGCGAGGCAGCTCTTGCATTGCAGAGGAGATGGCTGACTACCTTTTGGCTTGGAGGCACCATTAACCAATTTGCTATCCAGATGTCCATCAGTGAGCAGTGGGCAGCTTTGTGCCAGTCTGAGCAGTCCAGACACATACATCTGGGCAAGACCATTATATTCACAGTCTCAGACTCAACCCCCACACACAATCTGTTATTTTTTCGTCTGTGAATCCAAAAGCATGCCTCAGTATGACCAAATGTGTATGTGTATAAGTGTCACTTTTAGTGTGAAGCATGTTTTTTTTTAGTTTCTTTACTTTATAAGTATACCATACTTTATATAATAGAAGATTTTTCTGGAATCTTTTGTCAAAGCAAAACATTTTTCACACATCTTATATGTTTTATGTTACAGATTTAGCTCCAGTCCCTGATTCTGATTGGCTGAGCAGCGTTCCAAGAGCACTCAATGGCCAGTTATACTACACTTTTCGTTCCATTTACTTCCATTCACATGCATGCAGAGCCAACCAACTAAGCCTGTCTCAATCGCAAAATCTTTCCAGTGCACTGGAACCAGACTACATAGAAAATCCCACAATGCACCACAAAAACCTAGGGGCCTCGATGCTCACTTTGTTCCCTTAATGGAAAATATGTCACGATTACATCATATTTATACATCACATTTTTAATACTGAACTTAATATAGCTAACTTTTATAATTAATTTATGACTGAAATGTTGAAGCATTTTTCATAATGTACTTTAAACAGCATTAAAAAATAATGTCAGAAAGATACTCTCTGGCTGTTATTGGAAAATAACAGTGGTGACGTATTAGAAACTCATCAGTCATCAGTGTCCGAGTGTGTAGTGAGCCAGGGTTCTCACCAGTGTCTGAATTTGTGTACACGATATACACATTCACTAACTAGGGAGCTTATTGAGACACACCCTGTTTTTATGAGAGAGTCACTGAATCACTCACTCAACTGATCTGTTCAAAAACACTGATTTGTTTAGAAATGAAGTTATGAATGAGTCACTGAACCATTTATTCACCGATTCGTTTAAAAACTCATTACTGATTCATTCAGAAATTAAACATCACTACTTAGTATTGACTTTGAGACATTCAGTGGTATATTTTGCTTTGTCTTTGCTTCAAACTATTTCCTTTTTCAGAGGAAAAAAATGACAAAGTGGCTTACAGTTTTTTGAAATACAAAAGGTGAAAATACATAGACTTACCTGGTTAACTGGTTTGCTATAAATAGATTTGCAGGAGAAATAAATTGCATAAACAAAAGCAAAGATGAACAATTTTCCTATTATCATTCAGTCCCACAGTCCGCCTGATTGATGATACCTGTAAGAACAGTGTGTATATGTACCACAACCACAACCTCTGCCAGTGCGAACATTTGCCTTGTGGCACCAATTCCCAGGAATGCCTAACCTGTGCCAGCTGTTGGAGACAAGCTACCTGTGCCAACGGTGGCGGGAGCTGCCCACCACATCATCTGTTCCAGCGTTTCCATCTGTAGCATTTGTACCGATCCTCCTCTCTCTGCATCTGGACCCTCCAAAGAAAGCTTTCCAATAGTGCTGGCCTTGACTGTGGCTGCCAACCAGGCCAGATGTTCGAGCTGTAAGCCCCGGGCTAAATCAGTGTAGTTCTCCGCTCATTATTCCAGGCCTGATGAATTGCAAGTGGCTGTTTTTTTCAGTACACTCTACAACAAACCATCCATCAGAGAGAGCAAGATGTGAGAAGATGCAGTGGTGGGCTTGTCTAAGGAGGGGTTTGCAGATGTGTCTTTCAAGACATTTGGCAGATTATGGGAAATCTTTTTTGAAAAGTTAGCCTCCTTATAGTGTGTCCTAGATCTTCAGTTGACAAGGAGGTCTATTTTTTACTCAGATATTTCAAATATTTATATGATGCTTGTTATCTAGCTAGCCACCTGAGCTGAACTTGAGATCTGGATCAGTTTGATTCAAGAAAGTATCACTCAGGCTTGAACTGTGAACTGAATCAAACGATTCTCTCAAAAGATCTGACTCAAAAAGATTTGTTCCTTAAACAGACATAATTATTTTTCTCATAAATCTGCCAAACACAGCTTCTGTCTCTTGAACATATTGTTTAAAAAAAAAAAGTCATTTGTAGCATTCTTTTTGTTTCATATATATTATATATCATGCATCACATTCTGAAACTATAAACAGATATAGGCCTGTATCAATGTTGGTGTAAATAACATCCATAAGAATACTCATTCGGAAAACTTGCACAAAATAATTTATTAATTTTGTGCTAGATTGTGTTAAAAAAGTGATGTGGTTTGACTGTCACACGAGTATCAACCATCCATTGTGTCTAGAATATGATTAAAAAAAATATGAAAAATATAACTTGGTTTAAAAAGAGTATTTTCGGAGGAATCATGGTAAGTGTTAAATAATTCTTCAGTTTGAGTTCCAGTATGCTTTTGATAGCTGAACCTTATGGAGACATATATTCACACTGCACATACAGTATATGACTATGCGTACAGTAAGCAAATTTACACACACCCTTTAATGACATGCTCTGAGTCTGCAGATGCAGAAACATATACAAATATTTACCATTTGACTAAGGATCTGGATGGACACCTGTTCATTATTAACATTTCAAATGCTCTACACTTTCAAAAACAAAAGAATTAGAACTAAACCCTTAATTTTCACAAATATTGAAAATGTAGCAAATTCCTTTGCTCAGCTACACACTGTGACTGGTTATGCAGGTCTCATTAAAATAAAAAGTATTATGTGGAGCATTAAAGAGTTAAATATTTTGAAGAGACTGTGATGCTAATTTGCTCATTTTTTCCTGTGACAAATGCATTTATGGAACATTTGCAACAATCACACTGTTAAAAATATTTTAATATTTCATTATACTGTGACAAAGCATAAAAAACTGTGATCAACTTCCTGTGTGAAAATGCACTTGGTAACTCATCAAGATTCAGCTGTAGAATCTTTACAGAGAAGATTCTCTGTATCCTGAGAGGTTCCACGCGATTATGCCTGTACCTTGAAGATGAGCCAAAACAAACATTCTTAAGACGTGAAGAAAAGAAAGGTTGTTGTTATGCAAATACAGTCTGTGCTTCCAGATGTGTATTTTTCAGCCCCTTTGTCCCCCATATAGGCGCATTGAGCCCTCAGGGAAAAATGAAAACCAACATCGCTAAACTTAGTTGAGTCCAGCTGTTCCCAGTTGTGCTCATCCCGAGGAAGAACATACCACAATGACTGAAAACAATTTTAGTGTGACAAACAGTAAATGCAAGAGAGATGGAAATGGCATCACTATTTAAAAATGTCTTATAAGATCTGACACAGACTCTTGAATCACTGTTCTGTACTAAAACTGAAACAGTTTGAAGTTTCAGTTTGCAAAGTACATTGACTTTAATATGATCTAGGCATGGGAATTGTAAAGAATGTCAGGTTCTATTAACAATTATTTTAGTACCATTAAGGAATAAACATTTGAAATGCAATAATAACAAAAAAAAATGTAATTCCATTGCCAAATTATGAGAGATTTCAATTAGTGCAGAAAAATGGTGGGAAAATGCACATTCAAGAACCGATAACAAACATCATTCTCTTTTCAGTATTTATTTATTTATTTATTTTTACATGGGCTGTATGCCTATTTTTCTACTAGTTGGTGATAACAATATGTTAAAAGAGTAGTATGCCGAATTTACAGTATTTATAAACTGGTAGACAAAAAGTACCTGGATGACCTACTACTTCTGGTGAGATTCTGAAGTGCACATTAAATGGACACTTTAATATCCCATGAGACCACGTGAGAGGAGCTGTGAATGGCAGTGAAACGATGCTGGTGCTGAATGTAGTACATCTAGATTACATTCATAAACAGAGCTGATTAGTCATGATGTCAATTTGTAGGCCAACTGGGAAAGCTAATTGAAAGTACTAGTAGTCCATATGAAGTACTGTTTATTACATAAAAAAAATCTCCTCTGTTAAAATTCACATTTGAGATTTGACTTTGTATAATGTATGCTGTAAAACAATACAATAAAATCATTCTAAAGG
Source organism: Sinocyclocheilus rhinocerous (assembly GCF_001515625.1). Lineage (NCBI taxonomy): Eukaryota > Metazoa > Chordata > Actinopteri > Cypriniformes > Cyprinidae > Sinocyclocheilus > Sinocyclocheilus rhinocerous. The sequence continues at coordinate 1,323,890 of NW_015667306.1, forward strand.
AATAGTTCACCCAAAATGAAAAAAAAGAAGAAAAAGTAATAAATAAAATATAAGTAATAAAGACTCTCAGCTGTTAAGACTCTCATTCTGACACCATCCATTCACTGCAGAGGATCCATTGGTGATCAAGTGATATAATGCTAAATTTATCTAAATATGTTCTGATGAAGAAACAAACTCATCTACATTTTCAGCAAATTTTCATCTATAACACTAGCATTAACCAAAGACCTTTTTGGGCTATTTTTATAAACCAAAAACTGCTATGCTAAAAACAAAATTCCCATGGCTTAAAAATGCAAATTCTCTTCTGGGTTTTAGAACTACAAAGTGCTCTCAATGGAGGTACAATAGTTCTTTCTCACTCAGATACGACCTTGACATATGGCTTGGCTGCCAGTCTGAGAGCCTTGGCTGTGAGGCGGTGAGGTTGGATGGCACCCTGTGGTTCCCCAGCATGCATCTGGAAAAGTAGGATGTGCAGGGGGTGTGGCATGGATGCAGTGTGTGGCACCTAGGGGTGTTTGGGGCACCACTGGCATCATGACTATCTATCAAGCCCAGATGTCACACCCAAGTAACAGCTGCACTGGCTGGGGGCAGTGAGAGACTGTTTTCCTCATCCAGCGGACCTGCCAGAGGCCACCTCATCCAACACAGAGCACAGCAGAGAGTCTTCAGAAGTGCCACTGCTTAACAAAATATACAGAGTTAAAGCTCTGTTAGAAAAATAAGATGAATTATTGAGCCCGTTTAGCTCAGTTGATATGGGCAGACATGGTTCTGTCACACACAGAACACTGGCTCACATACAAAGCCTGGTATGAACTTGACAAGCTGTATTGCAGTATATTCTCAGTTTGACCTACGTTTTAAATGAATATTCATGTTCACACTCACACCTGGGTTCTCCATCCTGCCAAACAACACAGATCATAAGCATTATTTTACATGTACACCAACTGCAGTTAGGGCAATAGTCAGTCACTGCAAGTAATTTGAAATTAAGAAAGAAATTAAAAAGTAAGGTATCATCGAAAAGCATGAAAATGTAAAGACTGTCTTGATGGTCTCTATAAGAGAATGAATGAATGAATGAATAAATAAATATGTTTTAATGAAAAATAGTATTTATTTCTGGGTAATCTCAGATGAACACACATGGATCTGCATGCAAATAGCTCTTGGGCCTAAACAGCTATTTTTGTTACATGTTTTCAATGTGAAATTATAGAACAGACCTGACTTAAAATAACTACATAAATAAATAAATACTGGGAAATTAAGCATTTTGTTCATAGTAATTTTATTGGTGCTATCCTGCTGTTTAACTGACTTTTCAAATTAGAGTCATAATCACTTACTGATGCAAGGAGAGATCCAGGCAGACAAAGTCTTTCAATAAAAGTGTAGCTCACACACATATAAACACACATGTCCCATATGGCTCCACCTGACCAGGGGAAGGTAATATGGGGATTTCATATGAAATCCTCTTTTCTCACATACACCGATACACATTCGCATTCCCCCCATTCCAGGTGGGCAGCACAGACGCACAACCCTTCCCCCGTCCTGAGGGATAAGACTGAGGTAGAATTCCTCCGACAGCACTTTTACCTTGCCTAATCGCTCCCCCTTCCCAGACCCTCTCAGTCCCCACCTCACACTGACCCATCCCAATGGACGAGAGGGCACTTTGCCAGCTGAACCCTGAGAAGGTTTTAGGATGACAGAGAAGCTCAGGAGATTTATCCATTGACGCTTTCATGTGTGTCCATGTCAGTGGTCGCTGGAGCTCCTCGTATGTGGCCCTGGATGGAGAGAGGGACAGCTGTAGGCAGAGAGGACACATGAGATCAGGCAGAGCAGCTGTAGCCACAGTCAAAGGTGTGCAGGACAGCTTTATCTGTTTCAGATGGGGAAACATACGGCCAGAAATGCCCATTCTGGTTCACCTAACAGCATTCAAGTGGCTAATATGGTCCCAGATTGATAGATGACAAGAAAAGCAGGATCCACCTAGATTAAAGTGTTGACCTACAAACGGTTCTCTATCTGTCCATCCGTCCATCCGTCCGTCCATCCGTCCATCCCTCTATCTATCTATCTATCTATCCCTCTATCTATCTATCTGTCCGTCCTTCCCGCTATCTATCTGTCTGTCCATCTGTCCCTCTATCTATCTATCTGTCCGTCTGTCCCTCTATCTATCTATCCGTCCCTCCCTCCCTCCGTCCGTCCATCCGTCTATCTATCTATCTATCTATCTGTCCGTCCTTCCCTCTCTATCTGTCTGTCCATCTGTCCCTCTATCTGTCCGTCTGTCCCTCTATCTATCTATCTATCTATCTGTCCCTCCCTCCGTCCATCCATCCATCCATCCATCCATCCATCCATCCATCCATCCATCCATCTATCTATCTATCTTACCTGTCTATTAGATCAATCTAATAGAATGTAAAATAATAATAATTTCATTCACTCAAGAATTAAATATTACACATAGGAAAGGAATGTAGGAATGTTTATCTGGCCATTTTCAGGCATCTATTAGATCAATCTAATAGAATGTAAAATAATAATAATTTCACTCACTCAAGAATTAAATATTACACATAGGAAAGGAATGTAGGAATGTTTATCTGGCCATTTTCAGGCATGCTGACACAAAATATTTAATTATTAAATATTGCAGTCACCTCACAAGTTTTTCACCAATAGTTTCTTGGTGTAGCTGACTTTTTCAAGCAAACCCTTGTGTATGCAGTGTCCCAAGTGCAGCGTGGAAACTGTGGTCTCTTGCATGGACAGCTGATGGAGGGATGGGGGGCGCCTGCCAGGACTGCTTTCCTGTGGGTTTAAAAAACAAGCCATTCCCCACCTGTGTCACAGCACAGGACTGTGGCCTTACCTCTGCTCTACCTCCATCCGCCATCTGGAACAGTCAGTGTGGGCAGGGGGCGAACTGAGGCCACAGCCTAGGACCGACGACTCAAAAAACAGCTTTATACAGAAATCCTGTGCACTTTGTCCAGTGAGATCAAGAAATAGTCAATGTCAGTGACGCCCAGGTGATACCTGGCCAAACACTGAGTTTCCACAGCAGCTGTGGTTAACATGCTGAAAAGTGCAGAGGTCTGATATGAGAATTACCCTGGGCCCTTATGTACTTAATGAAGAGGAACGGAAATGAGACATAAAAAATGAATAATTTTTTGAAAGATTTTTTTTAAAATAAGAGAATAATAAAAATGAAAAAAGTTTTAAATTTATATACAATGAATTACTTGCCTTTCTCTGTAACTTGCTCAAAAGCCTTATTTCCCATCTCTGAAAACGTATTGTTCACAAAATTTTATTGTCAATACAGTGCCCTCTGTCACTATTTCCTGATGTAAACGATGGCTATGGTTTTGATGACAGTGATTGAAAATGCACAAGGCTACACTGTAAAAAAAAAAAATCTGTGATATTTACGGTAAAATACCGGCAGATGTGGTTGCCAGAACTTCACTGTAAAAAATATGGTAGCAACATTTTAGGTTTTACAGACTTAACTTAAATTCACAATAAAATACCGTATTTCATTAACTGATGTAATGTTAATAAACCAACATATTGAAGTACTAATATCTGTTTTGAACCATTGTAATGCACTGATAACCACCAAAAACTGGTGGTGATGAGAAAGTCACATGATGAACCAAAACTCATCACAAACAGCTTTTCTACGAGCTGAGGAGGGCAGTACTTATATATAGAAGGTGCACAGTGTCATTCACACTAACACTAAACCCCATAATGGTGAATAATGCAATAAACATTAATTTAACAACATTAGATGTAAGATTAAACCCTAATGTACACAACTGATAAGAAAAAAACTAAGAAACATGTTATTTCAACAACAAAAAAAACATCAAATATGAAGTGTCATGCAGGGAATCATGCAGCTTTTCCACTTCCAATAACCGTATTTTAACAGTATTTTACTGTAAAATTACATTCACCGAATATAGTATGGAAACTTACTGTTAACTAGTTAACAGGTTTTTACTGTAGCATTTTTACAGTCTTTTACTGTTAAAATCGCAATCATTTTTTACAGTGTATACTTTTTCTGTATGGCATATATTTCACCAGTGCAATGTTACTTAGCTTACTTATTGATTGCAAGAGATTGGACAGGATTCACTTTTATGCTTTTACTGTTGGTCTCTTAACAAATTTCAGTAAACGTAACTGCGCTACAAAAAAAATAGATAAGACTATTTTACAGCACAAGGGGGAAAAAAGTAAAGGTAAACATGGGACAAATAAGGTAAACCCCCTTAGGCAGATATCATGCAGCACTGTTTGGGGAATGACTACACCGTATGTTAAGCCACAGATTCTCATCCATATCTTCCTGTGCAGTGCATTGCTGAAATAATCGAATGCTTCACCTTTCTCCACTTTATTTGAAATATTCATCAATTCAGGACACATTTATATGAAAATTCTAATAGAAATGTATAGAAAATATGAGTGACAGATAATGACATTTCATTTAACCATTTTGCATTTGGTGTTGTGCTGTCATTTAGTGTTATTACTGATTGTCACTTTAATATAACTAAGCTTTCTTTTACAAACATATATGGAGAATAAATAAATAAATAAATAAATAAAATATTAACATAGAAACTTGCCCTTACAGCAACATTTTTTTTCAATCTTCTCTGTTAAAGTGTTGCAGTTCCAAATCTGAACACTCTAATTTTTGGCACAGTTTCCCCAAAACCTCAGTGGGAAGTATTTTGTGGAAAAGGGACATTTGTTGTTAGAAGTCCAGACACATTCAGTTATGATGTAATCCGATTTTAGCAGTTCATATTTCAGCATAATAATAAAAGGCAGTTCAGAATTATTAAATAGGCTAGTCATTGAAATAACAATCATTATTTTCCTTGGTATCAGATTTATGACTCCCCCTGTTTTATTTTATTATTTATTTATTTTTCTTTTTTTTACACACAGCGAAAAAACTAGCACAAAATACAACAACATACAAGGCTTACCTGGACTTTCAATACAATTCATAATCTGTAGGCCAGGTCCATGTGCTCGTGGGTTTATATAACATTGATCACATTTAGGCTACTTACACGTAATTGTTCTGATTTATGTCCATCGGTGATTTTTTTGTATTATTTATATAATATTTATTAATACAGTTTTTAGTTTTTATTTTAATTTTAGTTTAAACTGTAGTAATTTTGTTAGGTGCTTTTTACGGCTTTTGTATTTAAATATTTCTATTTAGCTTTAATTTATATCTGTCAGTTTTAGTTAGGTCGCATTGCCAAGACAACATTTCCGATTTTTCTCATATATATATAATATAACTTTAATATATATATATATATA
>NW_015667306.1:1329333-1362694 GCF_001515625.1 Sinocyclocheilus rhinocerous
AACTATATATAAGTTTCATTTAAGATTTATTTCAATTAACGAAAAGATTTTAATAGTTAACAATAAAACACTGATTCGGATTAACCATTTATTCCGAAAAAGAGGTGTATACTCTCAGGTTACTTAAACATTTCTGTATACATGTATATTTACAGTAAAAAAAAAAGCTCATTATTTCATTAAGGATCTGACTGATTGTATTAATTTCCGCGACTTTCTCTAGTTAAATTGTCTAGTTAAATAATATAATTATTTCTAGGTTTCCCCTGACCGTGGGAATCCTGTTAATTCCAAGAGAATTCCCCTCCACTCAGAGCGCCATAGAAGCGGCGCATCTCTTGTAAACTCAGCGGCTCTCGCGAGATTTCCTCGCGTCGCGCAGCACGAGCAGGAGCGTCTATGGAGCAGTGAGGGCAGGCGGGAGACGGAGCAACCGAACCTGGCGCGGACTGTAGCAAGAGACGCGGGGTGAGAGAGGGTAACCTGCCTGTGACGTCGCTGTGGTGTGTCTGAGCTGCGGTTCCCGGGGTAAGGAACTACCACAGCCTTTCCACATACAGCCCCTCCTTTCGAGACAACACTCTAGTAGTGACCACTTGAGTCTTTGCTCTCTCTGTAGACGTGCTTCTCCGATCCGTACTCCTTTCGAGCCTGTAAGGAGGACGCGCACATACTCAGGGAGGCGAGGGAAGCCCATTGGTCTCCCTACCGACGCCAGCGACAGGTAAAAAAAAAAGTCCGCCATATGACTGTAATACCAATGTTAAATGTCCCATTTGACGGAGCGCGTGGCTGGCTGTGACGCAGCTTCGGTTCATTTCAGCCTGCGATCATTCAGCGCATATAAACAGTTGATGCTGCTGCGTGGAGGCTGTGAAGCAGGGGAATGAGCTCTGCTTATGGCCTAGCGTGTTTTTCGCATAATTCCCACTTTTATCTCCCGAGACAGCCCCACCTTCCATTGGCAAATTCATTTTAGTAATGCAAAAGCCTCGACAATACAGAATCTCTGTTTAAAAAACTGTAAGACAAGATTGGCGCAGGAAGACGTTCTGTTGTTCTCTTTAGCCAGCTTATTCATTGCATTTGAGGTAACAGATTCGCATCTGACAGCTCAAGACAATGACAGTTGGCCAGCAGCATGTCTGTGAAGGACCATCTGCATGTGGGACTGTGAGGCTGGTTAACATGAGGGTCAATGAGAAATAAGGATGTCTGGGATGTTTAATGTAATGTTTAATCAGAATGTCATAACTGGATTTTCCTTTGAAACGTCAGACTTTGGCTGGTGAGGTCTGCAGGACATCTCCAGACTTTTAGTCCAGTTAAACCCCACACCTGCAGGCTAATGTTCATCTGTCTCCACTTTTGAGTTCTCAAAATCCAGTCAACATCTGATGGATAGAACTAAGTCCCTGCCCTACAATAAATATTTTCTCTTTTGATAATACGTTACACTCGTATGTCTTGGAAATTGAATCTTTGTATTCATGATGGTTAAAAAACATGTCTACAAAATGTTTTAATGATTAAAAATGTCAAGTGGTGCACTAATATTCTTTCATTGCATCTTAAATACATGAGTGAGCATTCATTACTTTTCAAAATAATATTTTTATTAACAAAATTGTCTTTAGAAAAATAAAAATAATAATAATGCCAAAACTTATGCCAACAAATTTATCTGGATCAAACACATGAGCATCATGTCATTGACCCATGATCATTTGTTCTTTTATGTGTGTATATCAATATAATGATGTAGAAAATGCATTGGTTGCTGTCCAACAGTAGTTTGTGATGAATGAGTTATTGTGAAGAAATATAAGTAATATGGTCCAATACTTGCTTTCAGAAAGTAAAATAGCTAAGAAAATCATATGAATCTATGTGTGCATAACTTCAGCCTACTTGACTTTTAGTGAGCAGAATTACAGATTTACCGATTACTTTGGTTTCATTTAATCAAGTCTTGCACTGCTCCATTTTGCTAATTTACTCACTAAGATAACTTGCCTTTTATTGATGGTTTTGTGCTTAACCAGTCTGTCTCAGTGGTTTGTGGTTATAGCTTTTTGTCGCATCAATAGTGTCAGTTAGCCTTATTGAGCTTATTATTTGACTGTATATCAATGCCCCATCCATGTAATTTAGATCTGAAACTTTCAGGAAACGGTAGAAAAGATGAAATCTCTTTAGGTGCAAGTTGAGATGAAATTACTGGTTACAAACAAAGCTTGGCATATCCGGATTCTTCAGACACCCTAAAAAGAGCTGTTTTAGATTAGCGCTTCACTCAGATTGAGTTAAACAAATGTGCTGTGTGTGGTGTTAAACACTGGCGCATATTACTCATCTGCTGGTTGTTTTTATTTATGACTTTTTTGACACATTTCTCAGGTTTTAGAAGTGTTGTGTTCTACATTCTTGGGTGTGCATTCAACAACCTGTAACATCTGACCGATTCAAATACTGAATAAAGTTCAAACAGATGTTGGCAGTTGTTCAAAAAGACACCAATTCATATTTCTTACTTTAAACATAAGTATAACTTTATAAATCACTTTAGAATTAATTTCTGAACATATAATTAAGTCTAAAGTTTGCTTTGCATGAAAAACCCAAAAGCGTTGCTTGTTGTGCTACATAACATTTTCATCTATAGACTTGTTTGACTGAATTTTTTGAACATCCTGCGAGCCTTATTAATGGAAAAATAATTTTTAAGTAGATTATATAAAACAAGAGCAAAAGACATTATTAAATTGACCTCACATTAAGTGCTCTTCTCCAGCTCTGTGGAGAGAAAGAATAAGAGCACTTCTGAATAATGACTGCAGCAGATTAGCAAAGGTCCTCAGAGTCCTCCGACATCCTCATCTGCCAGTATTCATTCACAAATTTCTCATTTCCTCTTCTTAGGTTTTAGTTAGACCACAGTGTCTTCTCAGTTTCTGTTTGAGGCTGCAGCATTGGTGGCTGACTGCAGAGAAATCGTTCATTATTCACGTCTCTTTCTGCAACATACAACTCTTACATACAAACAAAACCTCATGGAGATGCTGAAGCTCTGTTACTTTTGAATCCATAAGAGCAGTGATTCTCTTGTACTGGGGTGGTGGCATATTCCTTATTGTTTGAAGTTAAAGGGTTAGTTCACCCAAAAATGAAAATTCTGTCATTAATGGCTCACCCTCATGCCGTTTCAACCCCGTAAGACCTTCGTTCATCTTCGGAACACAAATTAAGATATTTTTGATGGAATCTGAGACCTGTCTGGCCCTGCATAGACAGCAACGCAACTGAAATGTTCCGAAGTCCAGAAACGTAGCAAGGAGATCTGTAAAATAATCCATGTGACATCAGTGGTTCATCTGCAATTATATGAAGCTACGAAAATACTTTTTGTGCGCAAAAGAAAAAAAATAAAGACTTTATTCAACAATTCGTCGTCTAAGCCGTTATTTTTTTTTCTTTTGTGCACAAAAAGTATTCTCGTAGCTTCGTATAATTGCGGATGAACCACTGATGTCACATGGATTATTTTACAGATCTCCTTGCTACATGTCGGGACTTTGGAACATTTCAGTTGTATTGCTGTCTATGCAGGGCCAGACAGCTCTCAGATTCCATCAAAAATATCTTAATTTTTGTTCCGAAGATGAACGAAGGTCTTACGGGTTTGAAACGACATGAGGGTGAGTAATTAATGACAGAATTTTCATTTTTGGGTGAACTAACCCTTTAAATACATATTCAAAGGATATTCATTACTATTGTTTTGAATATAACCGTGCAGCACATTGCTTTACATGTGAGCATGTGCTTAATTATTTTTGTGGTGCATCACAGTCTTTGCATGCAAGTGCTGATAGAGCAAACCAAAGCCACGTTAAGAATTTGCTCTTTGCAGCCAAAAGAAGATTCATGAAAAACAATATTAGAAGGGCTTTGTAAACAACTTATTTTGAATGAGTCTTGTTGTAGGGGACTTGTGATGGGAGCTCACAGATTTCCTTTGCTTCAGGGTAACATTAGCACCGATTAGTGAAATTGAAAATGTTGCTTGGAAAGGGCTGGATTTCACCTTCAGGGATTCTTCTCTGATTACTTGAAGAGAAAATATCCATCAGTTGTAAACTCTTTCAGGGGACGTTAGAAACTTTGGATGATTCTGTGTTTGCAGTAGATATCTATATTTTCACAGGAATAATTTAAAGATCTAGTGCCTGGAGTTCTCTTGCACCTTTTTGTAATATCATAAGTTGCAGTTTGAGGTTTGTAAGATATTTTTTATTGTTTTAGAAAGTCTCTTATGCTCACCAAGGCTGCATTTATTTGAAAAATACAGTACAAACAGTAATATGTGAAATACTATTCTGTTTTCCATTTTAATATATCTTAAAATGTGATGTCAAAACTGAATTTTCAGCATCGTTACTCCAGTCTTCAGTGTCACATGATCCTTCAGAAATCATTCTGTTATGCTAATTTGGTACTCGAGAAACATTTCTCATTATCAGTACATTTTATTTGTCATGATTCTTGATGAATAGAAAGTTACAATTTATTTGAACAGCATTTATGTGAAATATAAATATTTTGTAACATTAGAAATGCCTTTATTGTCACTAATCAATTTAAAGCGTCCTTGGTGGATAAAAATATTAATTTCTTTAAAAAAAAAAAAAATCTTGCTGACCCCATTTTTAAATGGTGTGCTGTGATGTAGGATATACAACCTTAATTTTTTCCCACCAGGAGTCCATCTCTGTTACCATAAGCAGTCACATTGTTCTTTTTCTAACCATTCAGAATGATACTGCCATGAAAATGTGGGCTTATTTGCCTTTTCCATATTGTTCATTAAACTGATGGGAATTACGACAATAAATCTGAGAATAGTTCATTTTAAATATATGTACATTCTGCATTGAAGGCTTGTGGCGGATGTTTAGATATTGCTCCGTGGCACGCTGAGAATGATTGATGCTGCGCGTCTGTGTTAGTCTGGCCTCACCAGGAGAGCCCCTCCTTCCCAGACCTGCTCAGGAATTAAATGATTATCTCAAGGGTGCTCCCCTCATTTGTATGGAAAAATTGTATTTGGTGTGGCAGCTTCGGGACATCCCCAGATAGTGCTGCGGCGATAGGCTTACAGATGCTTGACTGCGACAGTGACGCAGTGGAATTGTGTCTCCTGTCACTCAAAGGAAGCAAAAGAAACCGAGAGTGTGCTGCTGCCAGAATGTAGAAGATGATGGGGTTTGGTTGGTAAAGTAGAATAGCCCAACAGCCCTATTAAAAAAATGATCACTTAATGGGGATGAAACACAACTTTCCTCTTGTTTAGTCTCTTGTGTCTTTTGCTTTATTGTATGGCCAGTGTTATATTTTATTTGTTTGCATGAAATATTTGTCACCTCCATGAACAATATACATTTCCTCTGGCCCAATCAAACTGACACTTTCTATTCCTTAATACCAAAAATACAGTTAATTTTATGTTTAAAGGTATTCTGGGAATGTAAAAATCCAATATAGGGCAACAATGATGGCCAACTTTTTCAGCAGCCTTGATCTGTCTTGAAGTATTTTTGTATAGAAGTTTTTCCCTTTCATTTTCTAATTTGATTTGTTGACTATGTGTATATTATATTATATTAACCAAAATATTCAGATCACAAATATGTAAGTAGTTGCTGAGTGGTGGTGCATTTAAAATGTGAAACAATTGTCAAGTAATTGAGAGATGCGGGCTGTACTTTAACATGCTATCAGTCAGCATGTTAAAAACCTGTCTGAGAAGTTTAGTCTTTTAATTCACTTTATTTACAGCACCACCATTACAAGCATCAAAACATATTTACAAATAGGTTTATTGGTAAGGTGTTAAAGTGAGATTAAAGCACAGAAGTCTGTTGCTGGTTCTTTATGGTGTGGTACTCACTTTTGAGTGTCTTGTCAGAAAACTAATCAGACAAATGACTGCTTTAAAAAGTAATAGAAAAAGACTCAAACTGCTGGATGCCGTGAGCTATGTGTTGTTATTAAACACGGTTTTGAAAAAAAATGAAGTTGTAATGATTCTGACTTCTGGTTTCTACAGTAGCATGTCATCGCTTAACCTCCTCAGAGATTAAGGTATGTCTGTCTTGAAAGGTTTAGCCTATTCATTAACATTAAAAATCTATTTCTCTATGGATCAAATGAATGGGATTTGTTCTTACTTTTGTGGCAAGCGGGGTCTTTCAGGATTGTGAGTCACGTACAGGGTTTCCTGCTTGTGTTAAATGATTAAGGGCTTCACCGATATCTCTTTGGACCTTGAATCACCCATGTACTCTGCTTACCATATTAAGAGCAGATTAAGGCTGCAGCTAAATGCACACAACCAGGAATTTTCAGTTGGAACTGCGAATACTCTGGCCTTCAGAGGCCCTTTACAGACTGAAGGATGCTAAATATTCCTTGTCTGACCCACATGTGATTTGCTGTTAAAAAAAAAAGTATTTATGTTGTGAGGGAGCCCTGCAGATGATTGTCTTTTGTTGGCCCTGAGGAAACTGCCTTGGTCTCCATATCTTTAGGGGCTGCAGTCTATCCAGTAGTTGTGATGTCCTCTGTCATCATGTCCAAAAGTCTGCAACAAGCATCATTTGTTAATTATCTCCGAAGGGAAAATAGGAGCCTTTTAGTCATTTGTCTTTCTGTTATAGAGGACACAACAATGCATTACAATTGTGCATTCAGACAAATGTGTTGAGTGATTTCTTACTTTCCATTTTCTTTGGTTAGAGTATGGTTGTCAAATGTTGGCACATTCTGATTGAGTTCAGGTTAAGACTCATGGTTTGACTCTTTCGCTCTTTGACTCACTCTTTCATTCTGAGCTGATCTGTTTAGCCATTGTTGGTTTACCCTGTTTGTGATCCTAACATGCTGACTTCCCTTTTCTCTGCTCGTTCACATATGAATGCTTGTATGTGACTCGTACCGACTGCTTCTGCAAAATCAATTTTTTTTTTATTAACATTAGCATTTTAAAAGTAAGGAAATGCAGACAAAAATTCTCCTCTTTCACACAGTATTTTTATTTTATTGCTTGACTTCTCTGTCAGAGGGACATATTTTGCTTTATTGTGTTTGTTAAACTGTCACTGTGCAGTGTGCATGAAACTGCTTTGATGTAATGCTTCAGATTTACATACTTGCTGTGCTATTTGCCATATTTGAGACTGCTTTAAGACTATATAGGACTCATTTGTGGTATTCACATTGTAATTGTAGTTATTTATTCCTTCTCTTTTAGTCCTTCTCTTGGAATGAATGTAAGTGTTGGCATTCTGCCACATTTATCAGTGTTGTAATTTGAAGTGCTTTTCCTCATTCTAAAAACGATTCAGCTTTCACAGTTTTTTCAATCTGATATATCAAGATTTCAGTTATTACTCATTAACAACTTCTTAAATGATAAATCATCCAAAAATGAAAGCTTTGTCATTATTTGCTCAGCCCAAGTTCTAACCTTGTATTGATTTTTTTTATTCTATGAAAAACAAAATGAGATGTTAGGCAGAATGTTTTGAGCTGCTCTTTTCTGTACAGTGAAAGGTGATTTAAATGGATAAATAGTAGTTATGTTATATTGTAATAAAATTTCACAATATTATGTCATCTGAAATCATAGAATAGTTTTGTGTGAGGAACCAAACTTTGTAATTGTGAACACCAAAATTTAAGCCATTATTGACTGATGATCTTGCCCTCCGCCTTAAATCTCATTCGCAAGTTATTTTGTAAGTTGGCTAAAGTTGTTTTTCTTTTAAATAATTACGATTTTCATCGAGTTCAGTATTAGCATTAAAGGGGTCATAGGATGCCCATTTTCCACAAGTTGATATGATTCTTTAGGGTCTTAATGAAAAGTCTATAACATAGTTTGGTTAAAATTTCTCAATGGTAGTGTAAAAAACACCTTTTTTACCCTGTCAAAAACAGCTCTTTTCAGATCAAGCCGTTTTTGTAGCATTTTCCTTTAAATGTTAATGTAAAAGTGCATGTAGCATCCTATGACCCCTTTAAATATGTGTTTCTTTGTCCGAGAGAGATGGGTAAAGGGCACTTTTGCAGAAATCTCCCTCTTTCTAGTGTCTATATATACACACACATATTCTAATACGAATGCTCTTAAATAACCCAGTACGCACAATAATAACACTATAATTACATATGTTGTTTTGTTCTCGTTGAAAGTGCGGTAATACAAAGAAGCTGAGATTAATCATGATAAAACATTTTAATTGACTGACAGCACTAGTATACAGTGTATTCATAATATATTTTGATGAGCTTTCTTATTTGATGGATGAAACCATGCATTTTCATAGTGCCTAATGCTCTCCATCAGATACCACTGCATTTACCATGGGACTTCATGTTTGCTTATTTTTTCTCACAGTCGTCCTCATCAGACTTTGTTGCAAGTGTCTGTGTTGCTGGTAAGTGTTAAAGAGTTGTGCATGTTGAGAGTGAGAATGAGAGAGAAAAACAGACAGACAGGGAAATCAGAGAGGCGACAGGGGGCTTGTATGTCTGCTTTTACAATGACTGTCAGATTGTGTAAGAACGAAGGGGGGGGAGTAAAAAGGAAGAGAAGAGTGAAAAATCCACACGCTCCTTTTTTTGTTTCTTTCAGGCTGATTCACTGTCGAGGAGTGGGAAGATCTAGTGAGAGAGAGGGAGACAACATCACTGAGACAGCGGAAGGAGGGGAAAACCGCTACACAACGCCTTTGAGAGCGAAGCAAGAGAGAGAGGCAGCCAGCGAGAACGACGGAAAGAGAGAGACAGAGAAGTAGCTTGTCTCTGCCTGCGTGTTGGTCAGCTAGCTGGGTCGAGGAAGCACTCATGTAAGCGTGTGTCTCCAGAGATGGCTCTCCGTCATGGGCGGGCCACGGCGTGGCTTCAGTCTGTGTCTGTGGAAGCCGGCATGTGGGTGTGCCTCTTTGTAAGCTGTGTTTAGTGCTGGTGTGGCGTTTTAGAGAACATGCGTGTGTGTTCGCGTGCGTCTACTGGAGGAGCAACTGCATCCAGATTGGTATCCGTCATTTCTCACTGCACTGCTCTCACGTGCCGGGCTGCTATGTTTGACGGGGTTTTCTGTGCATGCTTGCACTCATTCTGATGTATAATGCTCGGTTTGATTAGATTATATGGTGATGTTAATTTATTTGATCAGTACGTCTGGAAAACAGGTTATGTTTAATAATGCCTTTTTTGGTATAATATTTGTGTGGACTGCAAGGGCTGTTGTGTACAAATAAACACACTCACTCTCTTGTAAGTCAAAGTTAATGTAAAATCCATGTGGGAAGCTGCTCTAGGTGTCCTTATGGGACATAGTGACTCTAAACCTAGGGTACTTCAACCAGGTTGTCCTGCTTTTAGTTTTGCTTGTCTCACTCTCGCTTGTAAAGGCATACACGTGCCTTGTAGCTTCCCTATATGTGTATCCATCCATGCTGACAGAGATATGCAGAAGCCAAAAGTCACTCGTTTTCAGAGAAAGTTTGTGATTTGGTGATGCAAGCAAAAGTAGCTGTTGGCGAAACGATTGTTCAGTAAAGTTTGACTTTATGGGTTGAACCTGCCTGGTTTTTATGAAGTCGGACTGTCAGATAATGTGATTGAAGCATGTCTTCATCCATCATGGATACAAATTAATATAAAAAATAAAATGTATACAGTTGACCTGGGTGATGCACTTAAAGGGGTCATATGATGCGATTTCATTTTTTCCTTTCTCATAAAGATGTGGCACTGAATGCATGTTTAAGCCTCCAAATATTTGATTACTCATTGATTACATCTTGTATACTTAGACAAACAGGTGAGTTCTGTGGCTAGACTATGCAAAATCCCACTCAAATATAACTGCAAGTAAATGTGAAGTTCATGGGATCCGGTCCGATCCGATCTGGTACTCTTTGAAAGTCATGGAAAAGCAATGAACATTCTTATAGTGAATTAAGAAAGTTTTGTTCTGCCCTAAAGTATTGCATTGGCTGGATATAGTGTAAAACTGGCCCCCAAACCAATGTCATAACATTGATCTGTTTGTTCAGGGTCTTATTGGAGACATTTGTAAGCTAATAAGTAAAGGCTGGAATACACGACACAATGTTTGCCCCGATTTTCTGCTGACTTACTGTCTGGAGAAGTTGAGGTTAGTTGCCGAAAGTCAGAGCCAGTCTGCAGATTTGAGTTGACATTTCATAGAAAATCGCGTAGTGTATGATGGTCACAGACATATTTTTTTAGCTTCAGACTTTGATTCCATCCAGTTTGAGGATATCAAACAGGTTTGATATTTTGAGACAATTTTAGAAAACATTGTTTTCATTTGTCATGCGTCTCCTAGCAACAAGATGCATGTTTCTGTCTGAGGCTACGTTTACACTAGTGCGTTTTAGTTTTTAAACAGCGTTTTAAAATGAAAACGATTCTGGTCTACACTTGCGTTTTCACTGCGTTTCAAAAACGTCCACACTACACAACCGAAAACGCAGGTCACATGACCATTCATGCAGGTACAACAATGAGCATGATGTCATTGTTTACACGGTCATCAAGGATACGCAGAGAGAATGTGGTAATCCACGCCATCGTTTTCAAAAGTCTCCATTTTGGTCCGTTTACACTGAAACACAACCCCAGAGTTTTCAAATTAAAACGGGGTCTGCAGTTAGGGCAGGGTAAAAAATATCGATATCTAGATATTAATCGATTCTCATTTTTACGGAACAATATCGATTCTTAAATCCCAAGAATCGGATAGTCTAGCCTGTTTTCAATGAATGGAATTGAAAACGGGGGGAAAACGGGGGGGGAAACCCCCCCCCCCCCCCGATGTCATCGTCCATCACGATGTTTCACTGCAGACATTGTCTGATGCCAATTTGGTAGACATCACCCAACCCTAGCTGGCTAATATGACTTCAGTTGGCGTAGATACAGCATCACGAAAAAGCAGTGTCTCTGTAGAAATACCCTATTTGCAGTCAGCCATGGCTCATTTAATACATAATATTTACAAAGTTCTATTAAATTCTATATGAGTGAAACACTTTTTTTATATTTTCAATTTTAATTTTAGGTTTTAGTAATTTTGTCATGTTTTAGTTATTTGTTGTAGTTTTTATTTTTTTATTTCTATTTAGCTTTCATTTATTTTAGCTTCAGTAATTTTAACACTTCAATGTAAACTTATTTTATTTCAGTTAGCTGCCAAGGCAACATATAATTCTAATTTTTGTTAAAGTTGATTACTCAAGTTTTTTATCTGATGTTTATTTTATTTCAGCTTTATTACAATAATGAAAACTATTTTTAATAGTTTGTTGTAGTTAACAATGACAACATTCTGTTATTCTAAATGTTGTTATCTTGCATTCAGTTGTAAAGCAGTTTCTTTTCCCCCCTGTCTTTATCCAGAAATCATGAACAACTTGAAAGGTCAAAAATGAATCAGTCAAAACTGTTGGAATCCTTTTAACTGATAGTGAGTGTTGTGCTTGTGAACTCATGTGTGCAGCATCCACGTTGAGTCAGATTTGAAATTCCCTTCAGTGTGTTTAGTCAGGGCTGGGCTTGAGGATGGAGAGGTTAGTGTTTGGGATTGTGTGTGTGTGTGTGTGTGTCTGTGTAGTGGGAGAGTTTGGTGTAGCCCTGGGCTGGGAAACTGACTTCATTCTGTTTGCCTTGGCTGCCGACCAGGACGACCCCAATCACCCTCTTCTTTTCCTCTCCTTTTTCCACTTTGTCTCCGCCACTTTCTGTTTCCATTATAGCTTTTACTGTCTATCCCCCCTCTCTCTGTCTGTGTCCTGTTGTACTTTTACTTTTCCATATTGCTGCTGTCTCTCTCCGTCTCATCATCTCTCTCTCCCTCCCTCTAGAGCACCTGTGTCGCAGTACAAGTTTTGCCCCCCCTCCTCATCTTCCGAGCTGTGTGTGTGAGGAGAGGATAACCAAAAAGGGTGACATCATTTCCTGTTTACTCCACTAATGAATGAATTACAAAGAAAAGGACCAGCTTAAGTCACCGAAACCCACTGTTTCTGACTTCACCCCCCCTCTCAAGTCTCATTGTCTAAACAATCCTCTCATCACTGACCGCAGCCTGTTTAATGCATCAGCCAAAGTTTGATTGTTCAGAGATTACGTCTGCAAAATCATGCAAAACGCAACATACTGGAATGTCATGCAGCTAAATAGCATGAAGTTTTATTTTCAAATCTTTAATTTGATGCAGTTTTGTTTTCCAGATCGCTGGTCCGCGGTAGATTAGTACTGATTGCAAGCAGACCTGTTGATGAAAATGCTTTTGATGTCTGTGCAGTGTTTGTGTGTGTGTGGAGGTTAGCTGTCAGGCTCCATAGTGAAGAGCATTGCAGAGGAGTCACATGGTACACTGCTCTCTCCCGCAGGACCGCTGGAACACTCTGTTCTGAGGAAAGGATACAGGCACATGAATGAAGCTCGCTCACACTCTCTCCCTCATGATCACATGACCAGCAATGTGCTTGTTCATTCACTCGCTCATACAGTACTAGCATATGGATTACACCACACCAATCTCTGACCTTGCTGACTGTTATATCCTTCACTTCTTGTTCCTTTTCTCATACCCAGCAATCTCCTGCTCTCAGTGACCACTGCGGCCATCTCCTCAATATCTTCTTCCTGTCCCTCCTAGCTCTCGCTCTCTCCCCAGTATGTAAAGTGCATCTGAGTACACACCAGATCAGCTCCGACTGCAGTGGAATACAGGAGCATCCTTGTGCAGGTCAACACATACAAACAGAGACTCTTTCTGATGCTTGTGGGATGTATCTGGTGTTGATTAATGTACTGTAGATATATCTCAGTCCGGTCAGACCATCATTACACAGCATTTTTTATTTCAGCATGGACAGAACATTTGTTTCTGGATTCTTAACTCTTCAGACCTGGATTGGACATGGGCTGCAATCATGGTGTCGAGGCCACAACCATGAGTATCACCCAGTTTTTACAGATTAACAGTATTTTAATTGATTCTCACACATATTTTAGAATACAGCACAATAAATCTGTACAGAATCAACATTTTTACCCTATTAACATACCCACCCCAAACTAATCCCCAACTATGGCTTTGAGGTCACAATTTCCAGGATACATCTTCCAGGATATAATGGTGAGAAAAATACAATACAATACAATAAATAAATAAAAACCCATCTTATAATCGATAAATCCATCACAATTAAACTTTAAACTATAAACATCTTTTGATCAGCCAATGTTTTTTTTAGTAATTTAAAAATCCCTATTGAATGGTGGTGTGATCTATGCTGGTGTGTGGAGATTAGCCAATTATAATAAAGGTAATTTTACATATTGTAGACTACACATAGCGTACAATATAAAGAACATCCTGTTCCATTCACAGTTTTGAAAATGGCCACGTAAAACTAAGTTATAACTTGTGTGACAAATGCTGTAGTTGGACGTTAGGGAAAAAATGTTTTAGATAGTGAGTTTGTTGCAACTTCCTCAGTGAGAAAAATTAAAACCACTTGAAGGGAGAGATTTAATTAAAATCACATTATTAAGCACATTATTATTATTATTACTTTTTTATCATAATTTTTAATACCCCACCTCGATACAACCCTATCTTCTTTGATACGTACGCCGTTTCAAGGGCTGGGCAATAAAGTTGTCCAATGGTCAGATGAGTTTCGATTCCTCCAGCTGCCTGCCACTCACATGAAGTGATCATTCATTCAGTGCGCAGTGCCCACTTTCTATGATGGAGTCAATTCCTGGTTGACAAAATCAAGTCCTTGTATGTATTTTTAATTCCTTGTTCGAGAAGCTTTTTCACTCGGCCACAAGTCACAATAGGGAAGAAAATCAGTCATAATTTCCATTTCATGTCGACTTTAAGAAAGAAAAAGTTAAGCTATTTAATAAAAACAATCATAAAATTCAGCCAAGAAAATTAGAAAAGATAATGTGTCATCCACCAGTTAGGATCCAACCAATTACGAAGCACAATATAAGCAACAGGCCAATCATTTGCCTTTACAAGAAAATGTTGGTAGTTTGGATGTGATTTACTCTGTAAATAATTCAGATTTAAAATGGCTATTTACTTGTGTTATACAGTTTAGTAGCACAGTTGAGGGTAATTTTGATGAAATGTTCCTCGCTTCAAGCTTTGTAATCAAACGAGTGCCAAATAGAGTCTGAAAGCTGTGGAGGATCATGAGCCACTCCTGTATCATCTTGATACTTTTTAATTTCACATCAGCCTTTCACAGTCATCCGTCTTAAGTCCTCCCATTTCCCTCTCAGCAGTGAGGGCAAAAGACTCCACATACCCAAACAGATCTGTTGTCTCCTTTAAAGGAGGCGTACCTGCACAGTCTCTAACTTGCGCGCTCACACGCTAACGGCTGCCTTTTCCCCACTCCTGCCAGTGTGCCTTTCAGACTAGCGTCAGCACGTATGAAGAAAATACTGCAGCCCCCTCAGTCACGACTCAGTGGCATTTGTGTGTGGTTGTTTTTCTGGTTATTGTATAAGTGTGTGTGTGTGTGTGTGTTTGAGAACAAGGCCAGGATGACGTGCTCAGAGAGGGGATGATGGCTCTGGGGGTCAGTCGGTGTTGTAGCAGCAGGCTGGGGGTCACTGGCTGACTCACTGCGTGCCTCCAACTGACTGACTGACTGCAGAGTTAATCATCTTTCTGAATCGTGCAGAGACCCAGCCCAGAGAGAAAGAACGAGACCTTGAGGTAAGGAAAGGCAGATAGAGAACAAAAACAGTGAAAACGATGAAGTGGTTTAGGCTCTTAAGTTGTTTGGAGAAAGTTAGACAGAGGTTTAAAGAAATGGTTCACTCAAAAATAAAAAATACTTTCTGCATTTACTCACCATCATTTCGTTACAAACCTATATGATTTTTTTTTTTTTACCTTTGTGGATCAAAAAAGGAAAGGTTTACTTAAAAGGAAATGAGTGTTCATGCAGCTCCTTTCTGTACAATGAAAGTAAATGGTGACCAGCAGAGACATAATTAAGGTACTCCATATTTCTTATGAAGTTGATAACTTTTTATGAGAAAAACAGAAATGTATTTAAATGTGTATATAATATACAGTACCTTTTAAAAGTTTGGGGTCGTTGAGATTTTTTAAATATATTTTTGAAAGAAGTCTCATGTCTCCCAGTCTCTTATTTATTTGATCAAAAATACAGTTCAATATTTTAAAGTGTATTAAAATTATTCATGTAATGGCAAAGCTGAATTTTCAGTGTCACATGATGGCATTGTAATATGCTGATTTGGTATTTAAGATTTCTTGTTAATATCAATGTTGAAAACAGTTGTGCTGCTTAATATTTATTTTAAATAATCTTTTGTAGCAATATGTCTTTACTGTCACTTTTGATCAATTTAATGCATCCTTGCTGAATAAAAGTAATACATTTTGCATCCTTGCTAATTAAAAAAAATTTACTGACCCCAAACTTTAAATGGTAGTGCATGCATTTAATCACTGATAATATTAATCTTGGCTGAAGCTCTTAAATCTCGTTCACTTTCATATAAAATATTACAGATATGACATTTAAAGATGTGTCTTGTTAGGTTTGACATCGATAGTGAATGTCATTGGTTTTTATATGTCTCATGACAAAATGTGATATAATGTGGATATGTGTAATGTGAAAATTTGAATATATGGAATTTCAAATTGCACTGATGAGATTTAATGAGTTTTTAGAGTTTCGGCAGAGAGGAAGATTTTCAGTGATTAATTACTTTTTTTTTTTTTCTCATTGTCTGACTTCAGGAGACCTGGAATTTATCACAAACCGTATGGATACTTTTATGGTGTTTTTATCATTTTTGGAGACTGACAGCCTCTCATTCTTCCACTTTCAGTCTATGGGAAAGAGCAGCACAAACATCCAGCCTTCAGTTATTCAGTTCACCCTTTGTACTCAATTGAAGAATGGAAGTCATTCAGGTTTGGAACAACATGAAGACAGAAGTTTCTTTTTTAGGTTAACTCTGCCTTTAAAGCATGAACTGAGGGTACTAGATAATTATATTTGTGGTCCTGATATGGTTCCTCTAAGGCAGAGAGAGAAGCAGAGGAGAGATAAAATTGCGAACTGTGTTTGGTAACGTTTTTCCAAGCCCTGCGGTGATCTATCTGACTGTCTCACATCTCGCATGTTTTAGTGATGAGGCAGTAATGCACGGGGTGTGTGAACGTGTTCGTGCCTCTGAGAATTTAGGAGTGCCTGCGGAGTATGTGTATGTTTAGGCAGGAGCAATCCGGACCAACCACTGATCAGCCCTTCAGAATTCCAGCAGCACATCTGCATTCCAAGAATGTGTGATGGATGAAGATGAAGCTCATTACTAGGCTGTCTCCAACAAACCTTGGATCCAAGCATTGTTGCATCATAATGGAGATCAGCTGGATTGAGATTTCTCCATTATGTGCCAAATATGGGAGTGATAATCCATCCCCACCTTTGGAAAATATTACATTTATTTGTGTTCATACTGCAGTGCACAGTATAATAAAACTGATTTACATGAGATGCCCAACTACTAAAGATATTAGATATTTTAGATATTTTGCATTAGAATATCTTGAATTACATTTATTTATTACTATCTTAATATTACTTATCGTAAAATTTAAGAAATAGACCCCAACGAGTCTGTGTCAATGGATTCTCATCTGATTATACAGTCCTGAATTCAGGGTTACCACAAGGATGTGTGTTATAACCTCTGCTTTTTTCTGTCTATATTAATGAACTTCAATGTAACAGGGATGATCTCACCCTGATCAAATACGCTGATGATTTGGTTTTAATCTCTTGCCAATTGGACATGAATAATTTAACTTATTTTGAGTATATTGAAAGTCTTGTTCGGTGGTTTGAAGGTAGTCACTTACAATTGAACATTGAGAAGACAAAGGAACTATGCTAATAATTTTCAATATTTAGGTACAATCATTGATGAAACTCTCATTCCAGGAAAATGTGGACCATATACACAAGAAAGCAAGACAGCGTTTAGGTCTACTCGGGAAACTTAAGAAATTTTAGCATCGATAGGAGGGTCCTAACCATTGTTTATAGATCGATGATTGAAAGTATTTTAACATATAATATTGTATCATGGTATGGCAATTTAACAATGAGACAAAAATAAATTAACACGAGTAATTAATGAAGCAAACAGGATAATCGGCCAGAAACAGAGTACAATGCAAGAGCTGTTTTTACACTTTATGGAAAAAAAGGCGATCGCAATATATTCAGACCAAACTCATCCACTTCATTCCTGCTTTGAGGCCCTTCCTTCAGGGCGCAGGCTGCGTATACCGCTGGCTAAAAAGAACCTATATAAAAGATCATTTGTACCATTGGCGGTGATATGTGTGGGCATACATACTGTATTGTATTCATTTTAAATGTTTTTTTTTTTTGTTATGTGATATGTGAATGTATAGTATTATCTGTTAGGATGTATTTTCTATGCCAGTGTCAAAGATGAATTTCTGTTCAGGAAATCTGGACAGACAATAAAGTTAAACTAAACTAAACATTTGCAAATAGGATAGTTGTTTTTCTTGTATGCATAAATGTAAAAGTATTAGATGAGACTTAAACAAGTAAAAAAAACGGTCTAAATTGACCCTGTTTTAGGAGTGTTTCGTTTTTTAAAATGGAAATCAAGACAAAAACACTGGTTAAGAAAATTACTTTTTGAAGAGCATAATTTGCTTTCATCTCTGTACTCTCCTCTCAAGAAAAAGTGTCGGAAGAAACGGAAAATGACAAGAAGAAGAATCTTTGAAGCAAGACTGTCAAATATACATTGAATGTTGGATGCATTGCCATCTGTCTGAAGTTTGATGCAACGTATATTTGCGTAGACATCAGTAAATGTGTGTTTGTGTGCTCACATAAGTGTATGTAGGGCCCTATGATTTCCGCGATGCGGGAAACGCAGACGGAAAAAAGGAATGTACTGTATAACGTGGAATGTTACGGAATTTGCCAGGTTTTGGATGAATAAATCAAAAGTAGGTCATTACACTTAAATCAAAACGCGATATGGACTAGTTTCTGTGAATATTAAGCTGCAAAAAGACTATTTAAATATAAATCCTGCATGTTCTGCGCATATCTGTGTGAATGAATTTCCCAAACTGAAGCATGCCCGAGGTGTTTTCAGCCTCTGCCGCTGAATACATGAACACGTAAACATAATCTCTTGAACTGCTCTGAGAGTAACTTCATTAGCATTTTACCGTTTCTTTTGAGAAAAACTATCTCATTTCATATACAAACAGAAACTTAAAGCCAGGTCTTCACAGCAACCCGTCAAAATAAAAGCTCGGTTTAACTTAAAGAAACTGTGACAGAAGTGTATTACTTAATCTAATGATAGTACTACTACTACTAATAAAATTATTATTAAAACATTATTTTTTAAGGAATATTTGCCAGAAAAATTATTTAACAATTTATTTACCAGAAAAATGTAAATACACACAGTATTTCTGAAAAAAGAAAGAAAATAATAAATAATTTTTTTTAATGAAATCAATTAATTAGAGATGCTTTTGATTATTAAAATTTAATGAAACCGTTAAATTGGAATCCAGAAAATGAATGGAAAACACAGAAGAAAAAAAAAATAAATAAAAATTGCTGTTAAATTGTGTAAGTTTCATGATTTCAATTAATTAGACGTGCTTTTTTATTAATATTTTTTTATTTAACCATTTAAATAGAGTCTAGAAAAATTTAAATGGAAAAACGGAATCGAGAAAAATTAAAATGGAAAAAAACTGAATTTGAAAAAAAAAAAAAGGATTTCATAGGGCCCCATTGGTGTTTGTCTTAAATTTCTTCTGTCCACTTGTGTGGGGCTTTCTCATGTGCTGCTAATTGGAGGGTAGTGTTTCTCATAACTCTGTAATGAGCCCAAGCCCATTAGGAAAATTGGGAAAGCATGACAGAGCTGCTCATTGGTGATGCCAGTTGCATACTCTCACACACATGTCCTTTGGCTGCATGTGATCATCTTACCCCCTGCAACGGATCCCCAGCCAGTCAGCCAATCACCCCAGTGTTGACACATGCTGTACCGAGCTCTGGAACATCTTCCTATCTTCCCTTCTCTTTATTTCGAGTTTGATCAATCTTTTATGTGAAATTGTACACAGACTGAGGAGGCTTGTGGAGGGTTGACCATGGCAGGTTGCATAAACTGCTTAGACTATAGTCTTAAAAAGTTAGTCATCTAATTTATTTTCTTCAAGACTGGTCATAACTTTTTAAAGTCAGTTACAAAAAGGTAGATCTAAGGTAGAAGGTCTAATGTGAATCCAAAAAGTAAGACTGATTATTACCCATTGGCTATAACTGCTAGTTGGTCAAACTAGTTTGTAAGACACAGTCTTAACATAGTGTCTATGTTTATGCAACTGGCCCCAGATCATATTTAGGATTAATACTTGACTTTCATGTGGCAGGTTTCCTCAAGTGCATCAACATGAATTGTGAATTTAACCACTAGAAAGCACAGCATAGGGTGGTTAAACTTGGGTAATGTCATGTTCTGCATTCATAAGAAATTGATCTCTCTTATTGCAGGCAGTACTTTGGACTTTGATATATATATAAAACAAATCAAGTTTAAAATGATGCATTTACAGTGGATATGGCTTTGCCTCATAGACTGACTGTAAATGCAATATTTGTTTAATTTTTGAGTTGAAATTTTCTGGGGTAATTAGGAACACACAGATGCTGTTGTCAGTTTACCTTGTTTAGAGCCCAGAACATATAACCTTTCAGACTGTGTTGGCATATGGCCCTGGACCACAAAACCAGTCATAAGGGTCAATTTTTCGAAATTGAGATTAATACACCATCTGAAAGCTGAATAAATAAGCTTTCCATTGATGTGTGGTTTGTTAGGATAGGACCATATTTGGTCGAGATACAACTATTTGAAAATCTGGAATCTGAGGGTGCAAAAAAAATCAAAATATTGAGAAAATCGCCTTTAAAGTTGTTCAAATGAAGTTCTTAGCAATGCATATTACTAATCAAAAATTAAGTTTTAATATATGTACAGTAGGAAATTTGTAATACAGTAGGAAATATCTTCATGGAACATGATCTTTACTTAATATCCGCTTGTAACACTCCAAAGAGAAAGAAAAAATTGAAATCGCATCATATGACCCCTTTAAGACTGGTTTTGTGGTCCAGGGTCGCATATGTGTATGGACTTTGTGTTGTCTGGTGCAGATAGACTGCCTGAGCTGAATGCTATTAGACATAGATAACAAATATATAATCTGAAGATGTAGGTTTTTCTTCCAATTAGGACTGAATACTAAGTTTGGAGCTTTTTTAATATACATTCTAAAGGGTTATAGTTCAGCCCCAAATGAAAAATCTGTCATCATTTACTGACCCTCATGTCACTCCAAGCTCACAAGTCTTTAGTTTATCTTCAAAAGCACGAACAAAGATATTTTTTAATGAAATCCGAGAGATTTCTGTTCCTCAATTGAAAGTACGTTCCATCAGAACTTTCACACTTCAAAAAAGTTCAATAAGACATTGTGAAAGTAATCCATGTGATTCGAATGATTTGATCTGAGTCTTCTGAAGAAACACAATCACTTTTCATGATTAAGAGATTTCAGATTTCATTCATGATCAACGCCCATACAGTACATAGAGCTCATCAAATATGGTGAATGGAAGCTCTAGTATTCTTGCTTGATGAGAACCAGTGAGGTTCTCACTAATCAAGAAGGTATGTTTGAGCTTCTGTGCAAACCAATGAGGTTTGTTCTCATGCGTTAAGCAGGTACGGTTAAGCTTCTGCGTTTACTATATTTGATGTGTTCTATCTGTGTCTTGATCATTGTTTATGACACTGTAATGAAAGAAAAAGTGTATTTCACTAATGCTTGGTGATATTTTAAAAATAAAAAAATTACATTTTGTTATAAAAATTTACATTTTGTATTTTGAAGACCATGTAGAGTTTTTCTGTTGTTGAAATATTTTCATGTCAGTCAAGCACATTTTCTCCCAAAAATTTACATTACCGTATTGTAAAAAACCCCACTGCCTATAATGATGAAAGATAATGATACCATCATTGTTATGAATACACTAGTTGGTCCGCATTGAGTTCACAGAATTCAAAGTTTTCAAGATCTGAGGTAAATATCTATCATTGCTTTCAGTATGGCTATAAAGGTCACAAAAATTATATTCAAACTCACATTAGATACTTTTAACATTGAATAAAGCACATAATCAGTACCTGAGATTATCATTGTTGTAGTTTGTATATTGTTGTTCCAGTCGCTATGTCGCAGAAATAGAAACCGTTTGTAAAATAGACTCCCCTACTGTTTGTCGCGTGTCTCTGTTGCGACTGGTTAGGACAAAAACTTAGAATTAACATGGAAGAGATACCATTTATTGTGTGTCAAGGCGTTGCGACGTGTCTGGTTAGGACACGGTGTAAAGGTCATATTTTAAAACAACATTTAGCACATGTCCTTCTGGACATATTCTGTAACTGGAGAATTTAGAGGTGGAAATTATGCTTAATTGTCACAAAAAATCTTCACTGGCATTCATAATGACTCCTCATAATGATTTCTAATTTTGGGGGTAAAGTGTGATCTGGGCAGGTTCTTGACAGGTATTGTGACATTAAGCATTCATGTTGCTGTGTGTGTGTGTGTTTCAGAATGAAGGGGAGTGAGTGCAGGCAACCATTGACTCAAGTCTGGGCCGCAGAGAGTTCAGTGGGTTCAGTTCTGCTGCTGCCGGAGCCGGCGCCGATCAGGTGGCCGTGCCAGAGCACTGCTATATCAATCGCCTCTCCTCTCCTCTCCTCTCCTCTCAGCAACATCACCTGTCAAAACACCTCTCCTTTCTTCTTGTCTCTTTGCATTTCCTCTTTTACGCAATCTCATTTCTTCTCTTCCTCATCTATGACTGCTAGCTTGCAATCACATAGATACATGAAGTCCTGCTTGTACATAGGCTGAGACATGTGAGCCCACCGCACACACACGGCCTGTGCCAAGGCTGCAGACACTGGAGGTTTTGTAGTCAATAGCACACACACACATAGCATCGCTATACACACTCACATCCGGAGGAAAGGATTCAGTGCAGTGTTTTACTAACTACAGCCATTGTTGAAAGGGTGACTCATTTACAACTGTGGAGACAGTCACCACTTCTTCAATACTTTTCTATTCTTTCTTTTGTGAATGATCAGAGGCCATTCAGTCAAAAGCACTGCATAAAGATCACAGCTGGTCACCTTTACATTTAAAATAGCTTGATTTAACTGTTTAGATGCTGATCTGTGCTCAGTCATAGGTTAACAGGTAGTGTCATTTAATTTGGTCTGCTTTGCAGATCCAGTGTGTTGTGAAAAAAAAAATGCAGTCATGATGTCTATTAAACATTAGATGTCTTTATACAGAGATAAAACTGCTCTGATCCAGCAGCTCCCAAATTTTAAGCAAATTATATGTAACACCTCTCCTTTCTTCTTGTCTCTTTGCATTTCCTCTTTTACGCAATCTCATTTCTTCTCTTCCTCATCTATGACTGCTAGCTTGCAATCACATAGATACATGAAGTCCTGCTTGTACATAGGCTGAGACATGTGAGCCCACCGCACACACACGGCCTGTGCCAAGGCTGCAGACACTGGAGGTTTTGTAGTCAATAGCACACACACACATAGCATCGCTATACACACTCACATCCGGAGGAAAGGATTCAGTGCAGTGTTTTACTAACTACAGCCATTGTTGAAAGGGTGACTCATTTATAACTGTGGAGACAGTCACCACTTCTTCAATACTTTTCTATTCTTTCTTTTGTGAATGATCAGAGGCCATTCAGTCAAAAGCACTGCATAAAGATCACAGCTGGTCACCTTTACATTTAAAATAGCTTGATTTAACTGTTTAGATGCTGATCTGTGCTCAGTCATAGGTTAATAGGTAGTGTCATTTAATTTGGTCTGCTTTGCAGATCCAGTGTGTTGTGAAAAAAAAAAATGCAGTCATGATGTCTATTAAACATTAGATGTCTTTATACAGAGATAAAACTGCTCTGATCCATCAGCTCCCAAATTTTAAGCAAATTATATGTATAGTCAGTACAGCATGTATAATTTTGAATTATTTCACGTCGCATTTTTTAAAATTAATTGTAAATATTTAAATTAAATGAATTATTAATACCTGTGTAGATTAAAAGACTATTGTTTAAAAGTTTGGGTTGATAATATAAAAATTAATTGTAATTATTAAATTTAATATAAAATAAAATTAAATGAATTATTAATACCTGTGTAGATTAAAAGACTATTGTTTAAAAGTTTGGGTTGATAATATTTTTTAAGTCTCTTACTCTCACCAAGGCTGCATTTAATTGATAATACAGTAAAAACAGTAATACATTTGATACATTTGATAATGATATATATTTTTTTGATCATTGTGATATGTTTTGATTCTTTGATGAGTAGAAAGTTCTGAAGAACAATATAATAAGATGAATAAATTTATTCATTTCTTTAAAGGAAAAAAAATATCTGACTGATCCCAAGATTTTGAACGGTAGTGTATGTGCTACTTCAAATGCAGATTTTCTGTGCCGCCTTTGAATCTGGTGGCATTCACTATGCAATAAATAACAGGGAAATAGTTTTGGACATAGTGTATGCATAAATGTGTAGATGGTACAGTAGTGCATCTGACACTTGTCTTTTTGCATTGTGATGAAGCTAAAGTCATTACAGTGGCAAGTGATGTAGATATACATATTGACCACACAGTCTGAACAGATCCGATTTCTTGAACAATGACAGGGTGGACTGTCAGTCCTAAAAGTCAGATTGAAAAACACGAATTGCAGTTAGATGTAGAGTAAACACAGCTCAGAGTTCCCCAGCATGTGCTTTCCATCATGAAGCATTCACTGGCTGCACTGACTTTTCAGCAGCAGCAGGCGAGCCTCTTAGCCTGATCCCTTTGTTTTTTACACACCTCTCTGGGTCAACACTCAGTCAAGGGTTCATGCTCTGTTTGTGGTAATGTCTGTGTCCTGAAAGAGGAGGAATCCCTCATTACCTTTAAAGACTGCAAAGGATAATAGTGTTAGGAGCTCACGACTAGTAAGCAGATGAAAGATGCTCAGAGCTCTTGACCACTGTTTGTCCTACTGAATACTTCAGTCTTCATATGCTCATGACGGTTCACGTGTGCCACGATGGCCACTGTCTCTTTTTGCTTTGGGCTACAGTTGCTCACAAGTTTTATTATTAGTCATCCAGCACACATTTATGATTGAGTTTGAATATATGACTGTGCTCTTCAGATAGATGAATGAGAGTACCTGTCATGTGTAAAGATGAGATACAATAATGAATTTCCAGTGGGGTTATCTGGCCATCATTAAAGGGATAAAAATTTTAAAAAATGTGTGTAACCAAACAGTTTTGGTTAACAGTTTTGGTTAGTTGACTTCAATTGTAATGGCAAAAAAAAAACAAAAAAACAGAGAAGTCTCTCTTTAAGGTTCTACAGAAGAAAGTAAGTCATACAGGTTTCGAACGACATTAGGATGAGAAATGATGACAAAATCTTCATTTTTGGGTGCACATCCATCTTGGCAAAATTACACAAGGCTAAGTAAATAATTTTCATGTTGAGCTGAACTACTCCTTAAATTTTGTGACAAAGACACAAAACAAATAACAATATTTCCAAAAAATAAAGCACAATCTATTTTTGACCAGTTGCTGCAGCCCTAGTGTGTGTTCGTCTTTTCAGCTTTCAGTCTGCTAGCGCGCGCACACACACACACACACACACACGCAAAAAATACACATGTGAACAGCCGCAGCCTTCAGTCGCCTGGGTGGCTGCTGTGACCATCATCATTACCCTCACATCAAATTACCTTCATCACTTCTCACCCACAGTGCAATTTCTATTCCAGTCCTGGTCAGCAAATAGAATTTAGATAGCACAAGAAGAGCTGGAAGCATCTTGTATAAAATTTGCTCACCATCACTCTTCACTTCTCCAGCTCTCGCCCTTATAGCACACTACGCTTTAAATTTCAATCGCCAGAGCACTAAAAGTTTACTGGCCCATTACTGTAGCGGGCAGATTTCCTCTGTAAAGAGCGACGCGGGGACCGACCGGACCGGACCTCATATCAGCATGCAGACGGCAAGGGGCCCATTGATCGATAGGGCTGCCGCTGCCATCCGGAAGGACGGAATTAGCTGCTGGAGCTGCTGTTGGTGTGTGTTTCAGCAGGGCATGGGTGTCCAGCACGGCCCACTAGCCATGCCTGTCAGCTTGTTTACGCACCAGCTGAAGTGATGACTAGAGGTACAAGGACAGGCCCTGCTAGCAGGCTTTAGCCACTGCAGGCAGCCCGACTCAAAACAAGAGCTCAGGCCGCACACACATCCATCACGGCACTGGCCTGGTGGCTGCTGTTCAGAAGCACTCATACAGGGTCATTAGAGATTGAGGGACCTGTCAAATGTATGACACTTGCTGTTCTGCAGATACATGTTATAAGTTGATAACCTTAGCACCGATCTAGAGGGATGTGTTTGGCCAGGTGGCCAGGTTTCTTTCTGTTTCTGGCAGGTTGGTGCTTGCCCTGTACAGTTGGTTTGATTGGGCTTTGAAAGATTGTGCAGTTTGAAGAAAAAATGTCTGTAATTTTTTTAATTTTTTAATTTCATTTTTTATTTGGCATTTTATTGACAGAAATAGAGCAAGATGATAGGGGAATGAGGAGGAAGTGGCATCATGAAATGAATGCAAAATGTCACAGTACCCGTCAGGCCATGTCTCTGACGACATTTCAGTTTTTAAATTTAATTCATCCAAATAGTTTGAATAAATTAAATAATAATAAATTTTTTTTACTAATGATACATTTTATTAAAAAATTTTTTTTTTAGCCTTCTTTTTAACACATTTATGTATTTTCTATATTAATAGTGACCAATGACTATTACTGTTACTCAAACTTTGGGTAGGGGTTTTTGGCCTGAGGTTTAACATGAACATTTGACCACATAGACATTTTCAGTCATTTGCTAAAATTGATTAAATTTTAGGAATTGTTTCACAGCTTTAGAAAAAGCATTCCCACAGTAAAGGATGGATTATAAGTAAAAAACATAGTGGAGAAAATAAAGATTTAAAGTGGCTATGTGAAAATACTTGGATTAAAAAGGAAGACTTTTAAACAGTAGATATATATGTAGATGACACATTCGACCATGCCATCTTAAAACGGTCAGCGTGTCGTCATTCACAGTAAAAATCATGTTTTTCAAGATGCCACAACATTTTACAGCTTCTGGTTGTAATAACCGCTGAGATTTAAATTCTTGGAGAAATGGGATGACCTTTCACAGGTGAGAATGTGTTGGTTTGTGTTTTTATAGCCTATTTATTAACTTAATATTACAGGTTTTTAAGCTATGGCAACTTTTTGATGTTTTGTTAGCTGACACCTTTGTCTTGTTTTATTGTGTTTAGCAATACCATCAGCTGAAGTCTATTGCAGATCTAGATATTCATGCATGCGTATAACTACGGTTGCAGATGCACATTAAGCTTGCTCTTGAGTGTTCACGGACCAGCTTTGACCGTTCCAATATGTCGGACAGCTTACGTGTAGCGGCCCATAGAAACAGCCCCTAATGAGCCATCCATGTTTATGTGTCTGTGGTTCAAGCCACACAACTTTGCGATGCTGTTTGCAAATGTTTGTTGGAACTATGGTTTTGAAAAAAATGATTCATTGATCTATGTTTGTATTGACAGAACTTGTGACCATGTGACTAACAATGCTTTTGGGAAATCCTTGTATGGCCAAAAATCCTACTTGAAACGCAATGATACTCAATGATACTCTAATTATTCAACACTCTAGTGTCATTGTGCCAAGCTTTGCATGGGCAAGAAACTGACATGTAAAGAAAAAAAAATGTACAGTATAACTCCAGTTTGTAATATTTTGTCTCCTTACTGCCTAATATTACTGTATTAAACCTTTGAAGCTTAATGTAAGTGTTGGTTTAGTGTTGCTTTGAATAATGAACATAGTCAATTGAATAGGCAAAACAGCTTTTTTCTTTCAGTAAGTACAAGTGAGTGAGTGTGTGTGTGGGAAGCCTTCTGTGGGTTTATTATCACATCTGAGATTACTCAGTAGAGCTGAGACTACTCAGCAGGCTCTCTTTCTCATATACACACATATATATATACTCTCTCTCCTATCCCCATCTCACATATACATATATAAATATGCCTGCAGGGCTTTGAATAACCGAAGTGTGCTGTATTATTCAGCTTCACATTGATTCGGGGGGAGGCTCCAGCTGTGATGTCTCAGGTTAATGAGCGCTGCAGTTCTGTAGTGCCTGGTCTTACACAAACACTCAACTACATGCCATTGTCTTCATGCAGCAGTCACTGAAAGGTACCATGGACTTAGGCTAATGCTGAATTCCCTGTGCCCCTCCATTTACGTCAGCAGCTGTCCTGCTCTGATTTAGAGGGCAGCGAATGTTCAGCCTGTTCCTTATTGACCCCTGGCAACCGTGGCACCACAGGCTCAATATAGAGCACCAGGACTCTGTACAGCTACTCTTACTGAGCTAACACTTCCACACACACACACAAAAAACATTTTTATCATGTAGTCACTCTAATGCCTTACTGCAAGACAGCATAAATAATAGTGGCTGACCACTTTGGGTTCACATGTTACCATTTAAAAGTCTGGGGTCAAAAATATTTTTTAATTTTTTTGAAAGCAGCTTCTTATTCTCAACAAGGTTGCATTTATTTGATCAAAAATACAGTAAAACAGTAATATTGTGAAATGTTATTACAATTTAAAATAAGTGTTTTGTATTTTAATATATCTTAATGTTATTTATTCCTGTGTTGGCAAAGCTGATTTTTCAGCAGCTATTAGCCATTAGCCATTTTTCAGTGTCACATGATCCTTCAGGTATTATCAATATGCTGATTTGGTGCTCAAGAAACATTTCTCATTATCAATATTGAAAACAGTTGTGCTGCTTAAAGTGTCCTTATTATGCCACTTCGAATATTGACTTTCATGCAGTGTGTGATGTAGCTGTATGTGAATGTAAATGATCTGCACTGCAAAGTTGTAAAGCCAAAAGTGCACAATAAGTAAAGTTATTGTCCCGTCATTTTACTGACGCCAGCTTTTCATATCTCGTGGAGTTCAACGCAGGATTCACAAAACGCTTGCTCTTGAAAGATGGCTCAGTACCCAGTTTATTTCGACCAGCTGGCTCCACTGAATCACTACCTGTAAGTATGAGAAATAATAGATGTTTATGTTTTCAATCGAGCATTCAAAGTACGGAACAATGGCAATGGGCCGTTTCCGACACACACTGTACACGGTAGACCAATCACAACAGACTGGGCCATCTGACCAATCAGAGCAGAGTAGGCTCACTGAATCTTAGAACTGCTTTGAATGAATCGTCTGAGAATCGTTGGAAAATGAGGTGATATTAAATGCATATTTTGAAAAAACAAAAGCGTTTTTTTGACCTTGCATGCATGTAATCCTATTATAGGAGACTCCCAAAACAATATTAGGAACCATAAAAATAGCTGAATAGGGGCACCTTTTAGCATTTACTAATTTAAAACAAAGTAATTGGATAGAACTTTAGTTTGTCAACTTAGTAGTGTATAATTCATTGCAGTTTAAAGACCAAATGAGGCATACACACATTACCGTTTGCTCAACATAGGTTTAATTAATTAGCTCAATTAATAGGGGGACTGCTTGTGCCATTTTTTTTTTAACATAATGATCAACATAAAACCTCACATGCACAAGACCACATTACTGGCATGTATGGCAGATGGGAAGCTCTGAGCACAGTTCACATTGGAGTCCTTAATGTGGACATACCCTCGTGTAAGCATGAGGCATGTGATGGAGAATTGTGGACCCTGGTCAACCTGCAGCTCAGGATCTGTTTACTTGCTCCGCTCACCTTACCTGCTTGAGCTCTTGAGTGCTTCCCAACCGGAACTCACAACTATCATCTCCCGGCAGCTTCATTTGTGAAGACATCTCCAAGTCTTCAGTACCATGATGATCTATCATATATAGCTTACTCATTTTACTCATTGACATGTGATACAGCAGCATAACATTACAGATCGACAACAAAAAATAACTCCTGCAGTTTGTGCAGTTTGTAACCTGATTCTCTTCATACAGCATTCTCAAAATTTGGTTCTGAGTCCTGAAAGTTTCAAGGAGTCACTTAGAAAATGTAATGCGGTTGTCTTTTATAACCAAACTGTTTATAGACAACCATATTCTGCTGCTGTATGAATGCAGCCTCAGCATGCTTTTGAACATCTGAAATAATGAACCACATGCATTACATCGCATTCATCCTAAAGCGAGGTTCCTGAATGTTAATATTTAAACGCTTCATTTGAAGTTAGGAACATCCCAGGTCATTGTTCACACTGATTATTTGCATTTAGCAAGATTAAAGCTGCTGACAGTTACAAGACAGCTCATGTCCTTTCATCCTGTCTTCACCTTCTCACTGCTACAGCAGACGTAGTCTCTCTTGGAAAGCTTTCTTGGGAAATCCCTTTTTCTAGAAATGTGCAGTCATTTGAGGTTAGGCAGAAGGAAGAGAGTCCATTAAGCTGTGAAACCTCAGAATCCCATAGGGCAATGCCTGAGGGAGCCACGCCTCCTCCTTAACTGATCTAATTCGCTTGGCAGGAAGGAAAAAGCGCAAGAGAGAGTGAGATGATGAAGAGAGAGAAAGGGCAGAGGAAATGCAATCATCATGAAAGCCATCAGGAAGCTGTTTTCCTCCTTTGCCGGAGATGAAACAGAAATGCTTTCAAACTGATTTTTCACTATTTTATTTGCATTTTTTTTCCATCTCACATATACATATATAAATATGCCTGCAGGGCTTTGAATAACCGAAGTGTGCTGTATTATTCAGCTTCACATTGATTCGGGGGGAGGCTCCAGCTGTGATGTCTCAGGTTAATGAGCGCTGCAGTTCTGTAGTGCCTGGTCTTACACAAACACTCAACTACATGCCATTGTCTTCATGCAGCAGTCACTGAAAGGTACCATGGACTTAGGCTAATGCTGAATTCCCTGTGCCCCTCCATTTACGTCAGCAGCTGTCCTGCTCTGATTTAGAGGGCAGCGAATGTTCAGCCTGTTCCTTATTGACCCCTGGCAACCGTGGCACCACAGGCTCAATATAGAGCACCAGGACTCTGTACAGCTACTCTTACTGAGCTAACACTTCCACACACACACACAAAAAACATTTTTATCATGTAGTCACTCTAATGCCTTACTGCAAGACAGCATAAATAATAGTGGCTGACCACTTTGGGTTCACATGTTACCATTTAAAAGTCTGGGGTCAAAAATATTTTTTAATTTTTTTGAAAGCAGCTTCTTATTCTCAACAAGGTTGCATTTATTTGATCAAAAATACAGTAAAACAGTAATATTGTGAAATGTTATTACAATTTAAAATAAGTGTTTTGTATTTTAATATATCTTAATGTTATTTATTCCTGTGTTGGCAAAGCTGATTTTTCAGCAGCTATTAGCCATTAGCCATTTTTCAGTGTCACATGATCCTTCAGGTATTATCAATATGCTGATTTGGTGCTCAAGAAACATTTCTCATTATCAATATTGAAAACAGTTGTGCTGCTTAAAGTGTCCTTATTATGCCACTTCGAATATTGACTTTCATGCAGTGTGTGATGTAGCTGTATGTGAATGTAAATGATCTGCACTGCAAAGTTGTAAAGCCAAAAGTGCACAATAAGTAAAGTTATTGTCCCGTCATTTTACTGACGCCAGCTTTTCATATCTCGTGGAGTTCAACGCAGGATTCACAAAACGCTTGCTCTTGAAAGATGGCTCAGTACCCAGTTTATTTCGACCAGCTGGCTCCACTGAATCACTACCTGTAAGTATGAGAAATAATAGATGTTTATGTTTTCAATCGAGCATTCAAAGTACGGAACAATGGCAATGGGCCGTTTCCGACACACACTGTACACGGTAGACCAATCACAACAGACTGGGCCATCTGACCAATCAGAGCAGAGTAGGCTCACTGAATCTTAGAACTGCTTTGAATGAATCGTCTGAGAATCGTTGGAAAATGAGGTGATATTAAATGCATATTTTGAAAAAACAAAAGCGTTTTTTTGACCTTGCATGCATGTAATCCTATTATAGGAGACTCCCAAAACAATATTAGGAACCATAAAAATAGCTGAATAGGGGCACCTTTTAGCATTTACTAATTTAAAACAAAGTAATTGGATAGAACTTTAGTTTGTCAACTTAGTAGTGTATAATTCATTGCAGTTTAAAGACCAAATGAGGCATACACACATTACCGTTTGCTCAACATAGGTTTAATTAATTAGCTCAATTAATAGGGGGACTGCTTGTGCCATTTTTTTTTTAACATAATGATCAACATAAAACCTCACATGCACAAGACCACATTACTGGCATGTATGGCAGATGGGAAGCTCTGAGCACAGTTCACATTGGAGTCCTTAATGTGGACATACCCTCGTGTAAGCATGAGGCATGTGATGGAGAATTGTGGACCCTGGTCAACCTGCAGCTCAGGATCTGTTTACTTGCTCCGCTCACCTTACCTGCTTGAGCTCTTGAGTGCTTCCCAACCGGAACTCACAACTATCATCTCCCGGCAGCTTCATTTGTGAAGACATCTCCAAGTCTTCAGTACCATGATGATCTATCATATATAGCTTACTCATTGGCTGCGTTTACATGTGATACAGCAGCATAACATTACAGATCGACAACAAAAAATAACTCCTGCAGTTTGTTAAATGTTGAACCTGATTCTCTTCATACAGCATTCTCAAAATTTGGTTCTGAGTCCTGAAAGTTTCAAGGAGTCACTTAGAAAATGTAATGCGGTTGTCTTTTATAACCAAACTGTTTATAGACAACCATATTCTGCTGCTGTATGAATGCAGCCTCAGCATGCTTTTGAACATCTGAAATAATGAACCACATGCATTACATCGCATTCATCCTAAAGCGAGGTTCCTGAATGTTAATATTTAAACGCTTCATTTGAAGTTAGGAACATCCCAGGTCATTGTTCACACTGATTATTTGCATTTAGCAAGATTAAAGCTGCTGACAGTTACAAGACAGCTCATGTCCTTTCATCCTGTCTTCACCTTCTCACTGCTACAGCAGACGTAGTCTCTCTTGGAAAGCTTTCTTGGGAAATCCCTTTTTCTAGAAATGTGCAGTCATTTGAGGTTAGGCAGAAGGAAGAGAGTCCATTAAGCTGTGAAACCTCAGAATCCCATAGGGCAATGCCTGAGGGAGCCACGCCTCCTCCTTAACTGATCTAATTCGCTTGGCAGGAAGGAAAAAGCGCAAGAGAGAGTGAGATGATGAAGAGAGAGAAAGGGCAGAGGAAATGCAATCATCATGAAAGCCATCAGGAAGCTGTTTTCCTCCTTTGCCGGAGATGAAACAGAAATGCTTTCAAACTGATTTTTCACTATTTTATTGTAAAAGTATTCTTTTAGTATGGTGAGTAGTGCTGGTTGAATGTAGAAAACAGAATAGGGATGTGTGATACCGCTTGTTTTCTTTTCAGTCTGACACAGAGTACTAACCTTGCAATGATGCCATTTTGGGTGGTGCAAAAAAAAACAACTTTCATGTAGGACTGCACGATTATGACAAAAATCATAATTGTCGATTTTTCCCTTGAAATTGTAATTGCGATTATTAATTACGATTACCACACTTTACATTGATTGAATGATGTTTATACCATTGTTTGAAGTAACTGCATGCCATATTTTTATATGAAAATAAACAAGCTGAAAACACTAACTGAAAAACTTTTATTGCTTAAATAAGCCTCAAATGTCAACTATATTGGATTGGTTTCTTCTTTAAATAAAAAAAAGTACAAATTTGCATGGTACTATAATGTTATACTAAAACTAAAATTAAAACAATGGAAAAACCCTTAAGATAACATGTAGAAAGAAAAAAAA
>NW_015667306.1:1363512-1416724 GCF_001515625.1 Sinocyclocheilus rhinocerous
TCTTGACTATCGACAAAGACATCTGCTATCGTCGTTAGGGCTGCACGATTATGACAAAAATCATAATTGTCGATTTTTCCCTTGAAATTGTAATTGCGATTATTAATTACGATCACCACACTTTACATTGATTGAATGATGTTTATACCATTGTTTGAAGTAACTGCATGCCATATTTTTATATGAAAATAAACAAGCTGAAAACACTAACTGAAAAACTTTTATTGCTTAA
This sequence comes from Sinocyclocheilus rhinocerous, assembly GCF_001515625.1. Taxonomy (NCBI): domain Eukaryota; kingdom Metazoa; phylum Chordata; class Actinopteri; order Cypriniformes; family Cyprinidae; genus Sinocyclocheilus; species Sinocyclocheilus rhinocerous. Next base: position 1,363,745 of record NW_015667306.1, read on the forward strand.
ATAAGCCTCAAATGTCAACTATATTGGATTGGTTTCTTCTTTAAATAAAAAAAAGTACAAATTTGCATGGTACTATAATGTTATACTAAAACTAAAATTAAACCAATGGAAAAATTGTGCAGCCTTACTTTCATGGAACAGTTCTTAAAAAAACATTTTGTTTTAGTGTAAAGAACTTATTAATAATGAAGAACACCTTACTTCTATAAAGAACCTTTTGTGCAATGGAAAGTTTCCATGGATAAACCAATAAAGAACTTTTATTTTTAAGGGTGTGTTTCTCAAAAATAAAGGTTCCATAGTTGAACCATTTTGGGTTCCCCAAAGAATCTTTCTGTGAACAGTTCTTAAAAGAATCATTCTTTTACTTGGTGTGAAGAACATTTTAATAATGTGAAAAACCTTTTTAACTATAAACAACCTTTTGTGCAACAGGAAGACTCCATGGATATTAAAGGTTCTTCATGGAACCATCGATACCAACAAAGAACTTTTATTTTTAAAAGTGTATGGTTACCCTACTAAACCTATTTTTAAAGTTTAAAATTAAACAAATCAAATTAACACATTTAATTAAATAATACAACATGAAAAATAACATTATATTTTATATTAATTGAAATGTTTACACATTAAATAAAAATGTAATCAAATTATATAACAGATAAAAATAATATAACAATAAATGATAAAATAATTTAGGTCAAGGTTATTTATATAGCACCTTAAAACAACACGGTTGACCATCCATTTATATTAAAGACTTATGATTTATGATGGATTTTTGGATGTAAGCATTGAACTGAAAGCTCGAGAGATATTTTCTGTGTGAGACAACGTTTCTCATGGCAGTTTTGATAGTATGTAATGGATAATGTGTATAATTTTTTGCTCTTTATTACTGCTGCAAGAGTTTAATAACTCAAAATAAGCAATATATTAAGATATAATAATTAAGATGTCATTTTGATTTATGAGCAGATTGTAAAATTATACTTCCCTTATTTACTGATTAGGAAAAACTGTGTATCTCAGTATCTTCCCATAGGATTTTCTGCTAATGTTTGAAGTGTTAGCTACAGGAACTTTCAGGTCACTTGACCCTGCAACATGTGTCCATCCCAGCAGGCTGCAGGGGCCGTGCATGGTGATGTGTCACTGCTCTCACAGTCACAGCGTGGCATGATCCACTGTCACTTTCTATCACGCGTCTCGTGCCGCTGAAGGTTATTCACCAGATGTGCCTTTATTCTGACTCATGTTCATTACTTCCCTGCTAGCATCACACTGTCATCAAGGTTATTATTGTTATATATATAAACAAAAAACAAACAAAAAAAGAATAGTTCTAGTAATAGGTCATGTCACACATTATTGTCAGAATGTTTGACTCCATTCTTTCTCAAGCAGACTTCATCATCTCCATTATTTTGTTGTCCCAGCATCGTGAGACCTGATCCCTGTTGTCTCCAATGGCCTGGAGGCTTTCTGAATACTTAAGGCTCTGCTGTAGAACTAAAAGTCTAGAGTGCTCTGAGAAAGCCTGCCGGATCCCTCAAGGGTGTGTGTGTATTTGAAACACATCACAGTACATCGGAACATCGAGCTCAGCGTTCTTAGACATCAGGTAGTGTTTTGAGGAGCACTCATTAAATATTAACCAATATATACCACTGCTGTTCTCCTCGAAGGGCTTGAATGGCAAAATAAAGGTACAGCGTCTCTTTGAAATTAAGGTTAATGATGAAAAAAAAAAAGTCTTGTATTAAAGGCATGATGAAATTTGACATATATCTGAGTGAAACGGAATATTGAAAAAAAATGTGGTGGGGTCTTGCTTCAAATGATCGTTTGTTGATTGGATGGAGACAGATCTGCGAGACTGAAGTAAATTGTAAGAAAGGGGAGGAGTTTAAGTGGACTAAATGATTGGAGATGTCCTGCATAGAGAAGACTGGCATTTCACGGGAGGATTAAATTATGGCATTTTGATTAAACATTACAAGGTCAGACATTTTTTTTTTTAAATAATGAAAAAAGGAAACATGTACAGTACAAGGAAGAAACTTTGACAATAAGATCAGCATTAGAATTTTCATAAAATGCTGATGTTATGAAAATTAAGAACAATTCTTATTCATATGGACCATTCATATGCAAGTTTCACTTTTAACAACTATTGCTGAAATTGTTAGACATCATGAAAAGAATACTAGCTCACATAAATATTAGGATGTACAATATATAAAAATATGAAAATATTATTTTCAAATATGACAAATATTATAAAATATATTTGTCTTATTGGTATTGGCCTAAATTTAAAGATTTTCTATAATATTCAAATCGACTTTGCATTCAGTGTGTTTAAGATATACGTTTTTATCAGTGGCCTTTTTGCATTGTTGTATGAGTTGAACTACAAGAGCTCACCTTGAAAGTGAAAACTGAAGTTAGCATGGATTTGTGGGGCTTTTCTGCATTGTAATATACCAGTGTTCAGTTTGCGCTAGGTCACCATTCCAACTTGATTCTGCTGTCGAAGAAAACAGATTACGCACAGCGTGAAATCACACTTGCTCTTATTTTTCAAATGCACTGACCCTAGCGGCCCGAACTGACAGAATTAAACTACTGAACATTGGAGAGATTAGAGTAGAGTAGCAAAGGATTTTGACATGGAGTTTTAATCAAGCACACTAAGCTAGCTCTTTTGATATGACCTGCTGTCTGTTGGGGGCTATTTTTAGCCAGGATTATTATTGCTGTATACTGTGCTGCAGTGCTCACTCCGCACTGGAAGATTGAAGTCTTCACGTATGGAGTGCTGAATCAGGAAGAGCACGCTCTGGAGTATGCCGAACTTCCACTGGCTACTTTGGAGTCGTTTTGTTTCTTTTAAAATGCTTCCTAGTTCGCTCTGCTGCAATACCATATTAATTTCTTGCAATGCAAATCAGACTCTGGCTGCTCCCTGGGGATCAGGAATCGGCATTAACTGCACAGGATGTTCAGTTTAACCCTGCTGTTCTATTCAGTAGTGCCGACTTCATTTACACAGTTGTTTATTCAACTGCTCCGTCACAAATCCTGTCGTGCGGATAAACAGGCAAAGGCTCTAACATCCACTACCCCATGAGGAGCACCCTGCCTCTAATGGCTGACCCAGCTGCATCATTTAGGCAGGTTGGGACCCCCTGTCACGTCACCTTGTCCCGGGCCTGGCTTTGGAGCAGCGTGGCAGCTGCCGGGCTGTTGTGGCCTCGCGATGGACGAGGTCTGGAGAGGGTGTGTAGGCCCCCAGAGAGACGAGATGGGACAGCTCCCCTTAGCGCCGAAGGGGCCGACCTGCTTCTTGCACGCGGACCCCTTTTGTATAACAGCTCCTCAAGGAACAAAGCGGGCAGACGGATGTATAAAGCCCACAGATGGCACTAAGCGAAGGGGCCATATCAGTAATAATGGACAGCAGACAAAAAGCTGGGCCTCTGTAAGGATTAAGCCCACTTGGGCCTCCTTCACTCCTGTACAGTGTGTCTGGGATGGGGTTAACCCCTTTCGAAGGGCGCCGCAGCGCATCTGCTCTCAGCCAACTCTTGTGCCAAAAGTGTGCATTAAGTGCCCGGAATTCTGCTGCATTATACACCGCATGACGTTGCCAAGGAGATGCTAGTCTTTCCAGAGTTCGGCTCTATTGTTCCCTTCAAGTGTCTGAATGCACAACACAAACAGTTTCACTTGTGCATTGTTTGGGGTTGCTTGACGTCCCACGTTTCGATCCTGAGAGTCTTGCGGGGTTTGACGTTGATGTCTAAATATTCCTTTGTTGTTAAAAATATACAAATTCTTCGGGTTCATTTTGATGGACTTTTGTTGTCGTCTCAGACTCGATCAAGCCCTCTAAAGGTCCTGCAGGCTTTAAATCACTGGAGCTATTAGCTAAAGTGAGTGTTGCCGCTGAAAAAACCGATGCATTGAAATGAGCAGTCTTTGTCGTTTCCTAGTGTCCCTTGTAGGGGTGCCAGACGCCTTGTTCGCCAGCACACTACAGAGGAAAGCACAAACGCAGTTTTGAGGAAAGAATGCTGGCCAGGTGGCAGCTGAGGATCTCTGGAGAAATGAAGATGGTCTAGTGATCTGTAGTAGTTTGTGGTTCTTTCATGAACTTTCTTAATTTAACTTGTTTTTATTCATAGTATATTTTACTTGCATGGATCATTAGAAGTGTTTTGTTTGTAATGTAAAGAGTGAGGATGTTTATGGTACTGTTTGTTTTTATAACTGCTAATAACTCTTAGAATAGTATGTTTCCTGGAAGACACAATTCCCACTATAATCCGGGCGGTTAAAGATTAGCACCTACGACGCACATGCAGTCACCTCACCTATTGTTTCCAAGTATCGCCAAGGAAACATAATGTGGTTTGAGATACAGTGGCTTCCACTTAATAACCTGTAATTCACAAGTGTCCTACTGTCATGAGAATTGCTGCTTGAGTAGATTGATGTTTGGACTACAGGGTTGGTTGTTAGGTTCTTGAAAACCTCAGGTTGGTCAACAAACTAGCATGTGTCAATGTTGCTTCATAAACACTCTTCACCTCTTTGTTTCTCACTTCCTGTTAGTCTGGCTGCTCTGTTTTGGACTAGCTGTTGTCCTACTCTCACAAACCACAAGACCTCACTGTCTCAATGACAGGAAGTGTTACTGCCGTTAGAAGCTTTCAGGGTCTCAATGAAGGAAGTCTGCCCAACAATAATAAAAAATAACAACAATAAAACCACCAATCATCTCTCTTCAGCATGATGTGCCTAATAATTCAGAAATCATTCCAATATGCTGATTTGGTGATAAGGAAAATTTGTTTATTATTAATTTTGGAAACAGTTGCGCTACTCAGTGTTTTTGTGGAAAAGGTGATACTTTTTTCAGGATTCTTTACTGCTACTTTTGATCAATTCAATGCTTGCTTGTTGAATTAAAGTATTAATTTCTTTTTAAAAAATTGTGCCTTTGTACAGTTCAGTGGATTCAGATATATTTCATGTAATTTATCTCAGGTTAAAAAAAACTCCTTTCAGATATATGATAATAATAATGCCATCTAAATATAGATTGCACCTGCACTGACGAGATTCTCTAAAGACTCTACCTATACTAAACTGTCCTATATGGAAAGTTGCATAAGCTATGCCTGGGAGTGTAATGCCATATAATAACAATCTATTGGCTAAGATAAGGTGTTATAGCAACAAAAAAACAAAAACTGACTCAACTTGCCAGACACTGATATGTTTTGGTCATTTCTGTAGACAGGACTTATTTTATGATGTGCATAGCTGAGTAAACTTTGTGGTTATGTTGATTATTCTGAATGACATGTAGCGAGCATCAAAGAGGAAACAGACATTTCGCTGCTGAAACAACTGAATGAGAAGTGGTTATTTTGGTCTTGCTCAGTTGAAAGTTTCAATTTGAAAAAAGGATGTATTGGTCATTTTAAACTATGTCTGGGCTCGACTCAGGTGTTCCTTCTACACTGGAGCAATGGTTGGGGCAGAGTAGACAACCCCTACCTCCCTTTTCCAATATACCATTAAACTCCACCCCTTTAAAAAAAACACAACTGTCTTTGTGTTCACAGGAGGGTTTTTTTTTCATTGCGATGCAAATGAGGAAGTCTGTGGTGCCAGTCTAACTCAACAAAGCAAACGTTTCTTTTATACGCCTCTATAACAGTTTCCTGTTTTCAATGGGACTGCACTATTAGGCGACTTACTGTAATGAAGGGGACAACAGAAAAACATCATGAATAATAAACCAGTGTTTCATTGTTGCGGTCACAGGGCACTCCACACTTTTATATGTCTCGGTTCAATACGGCCCCCAAAAGCAGGCTAAACAAGCTCCTTGGCTAGTGAAGAGATCCCTCTTATCAGCATCTCGTGTTACAAGAGTGAGGATTGACGTGTGTAAGTTGCTCAAACAGAAGGTTCTTGTTTGCTCGTGACCTTCAGTGAGCACCAACTTCAAACCTCAGTCTCAAACTCAAAACCCTTGAGGACACTGCAATTCGCTTCTATGGACAGTTATGAGATCAGCAGACATTGAGCTTTAAAGCAACAAAAAGGACATTTACTCACACACATTCTTCCAGAATTGTATTACACATATTTATTTTGCAGAATTTATTACATCATCTTATTTTTTCAAAATATCTTTTAAGTTCCAAAGATAAAAAATAAAGTCATACAAGTTTGGAACAACCTGAGGATGAGTATAAGGTTTAACAGTCTGGCTTATAGGAATACATACTAGCCTGCACAAGAAGATATAGTGCAAATCATTTAACGTAAGAAATTACACACTACTCTAACATTAACATTATTATAAGTGCAACCCTTTATTATTTAGTTATTCGATAGCATAGCAGTATTTTCCTGTATGCAAAGTCCACAGGCCAGCTGCATGACCTCTGCATGACCTTACATCCACAACTAAAAGGAGGTTGACTCATAATAGCCAACACAGTGAGAGTAATGCACGGCGCCACCATCAGTCCAGGAATGGAAGCAGCTGACCAATTTGAGTGTGAAAGAATAACTCCAGCAATGTGGGTCGTACATTAGTGGTGTTTAATAAGGCAAGCATCATTATAACTGTTGCTCAATACAGCAATTCAAAACAGATAAAATGGAGTTCAAATCAAATATGTGTGTCTTGTACAGTTGAAGGGTTAGTTGACTCTCTGTCGTCGTTTACTCACCTTCGTGTTGTTTTAAAACTGTAGGACTTTATGGAGAACAAAAAGAAATGTTAATGAATTCTTTGTTTAGGTGAATTCATTAATAACGCAGGAGAGCAATGATAGCTGCCACAATTTTACAGTAAAATTTCTTAAATATTGAGCTGTTTTTCACCAAAACCAATAGAAGCACTTGGATGCTTTATTAAGTGTCAAAATTGGTCAAATTGTATTTCATTTACTAAACTGGATATTCATTAAATTTTAAATTATCTTCTTTTGTGTTTGACCTTCAGAATATTGAAAATCATACAGGTTTGCAACGACGTGAGTAAATGATGACAGAAATTTAAAGGGGTCCTATGATGCTGCTAAAAAGAACATTATTTTGTGTATTTGGTTTAATGAAATGCGTTTATGCGGTTTAAGGTTAAAAAAACACATTATTTTCCACATACTGTACATTATTGTTTCTCCTCTATGCCCCGCCTTTCTGAAACGCGTCGATTTTTACAAAGCTCATTGGTCTGAAAAAGCGAGGTGTGCTGTGATTGGCCAGCTATCCAGTGTTAGGTAGGCGTGGCTGACTCTTAACTTTTATAAAGAATATCTCTTTGGATTTGAGACTTTAGTCTTTGCAACTTTACAGATCTTCTTTATGCACCAAGAGCTTGTAATACGCCAAAGAGAAAGGCAAAATTGAAATCGCATCATATGACCCCTTTAAAAGAATGCAGTAGACATGGGGAACTAGAGCTACATCTAGACACTATAGGCTTGTTTGTGGCCTTTATTTGACCTGGGCCAGTTTGCAGCCACCCAAAACACCCTAGAAACCATTTAACAACATGGTGAAAATGATTTAGCAACCACATAGCGCATTGGTGACCATCCACAGCACCCTAGCACTGTGACTTTTCTGCAAATAAAACAGACACAAGATTTTTGTAGATTATATTCATTTCAATCAAAAGACATCAAGAGAAAGACTGGGTACAGTACTGACCAACAAAATTATGCCAAAGTGCTAGTTACGTAGATGAGCATTTCCAAAGGATTAATGGCAAATATTGACAGCACTTGTTGTATTAGGAGAATGTTTTCAGTTTGATTTACAACATCCAGCACGGTCTGTTTGACAGCATGTGGAGGAATGAGAGGCCTTTTCATTGAGTGTGTAAGAGAGGGGATGTGGTGATGTGGGTAAACACACCCGTCCTGGCTTCAACCCTGGCCCACGCCTGCTTGAGCAGCCGTTGATGCTGCACGCGTGCCTCCGTCCACACACAGGGGTCAATGTGCTTTTAATGGCGGTTAAATATGCACAGACAAATGGGCTTTTGTAAAGGGGGATGACACAACAGCCCTGTTTTATCACCCCTCCTTTGTCCAAGCTGTTAAAAGGACTGTGAGGGGGACACTCCGTGTTTCGCTTTACTACTGAGAGTCAAATTTCTTGCCAGTTGTTTATATATTATATAGTTTATGTAGTTTATATAGTGTCATGGTTGTCACCTACTTGCAAGGTAGACACTTTAAATAATGTGAAATGATCTGGTTCTTGTTTTATTGATTCCTTCTTTCTGAGGGTCCAAAAATGCTTGCAATTTGTCATAGTAAAACGCTGAACTTGTAAAATTAAAAAAGTAGTTCTGACTTTTAACTAAATGTATTATAATAATAATTAAATAATTATTTTGTAATTCTTAATAATATCATGTTTTTACATGTATGTAGTTATTTTAATACATTTATTATAATTGCATAATGAAATACATTACATTATGAATTAATTCTGTGTAAAAAAAATGTAAACAAAAATTATGCAAAATATAATTTCATGATTAGTTAGAAATATTTATGTTCTGTAAATTTACCTGCCATTTCCAGGTGTGACAAAATAATATTTTATACCCTTGGATGTAATATATACAACTATTCTAGGCAACCAAAATGTCTAGCAGTTTTATGCACAGATTCATCTGTTCCTGTCCTGGGGAATATAAAATATCCTGTAGGATGTTGAGATCTATACTTTGATGGGTGATGCTGTATCTAATGGCCCTTTAAGTGCCGTACCTCATTCACTGGTACAGTGTATATAGGACAGCTGATTAATTTCATCCTGTATAGAACTGGCTGTCCTGTTTAGCAGCGTAAAGATGATGGGGCACAAGAACTGGAACAGAAGGTGCTGTTCCTGCAAAGCTAGTGCCCAAACAACACATTTATGGATGTACTGTAGCAGGACTGTTGGAGTAGGTGGTTTTATCTTTGTGCCTTGCACATCTGTAGCTGGGTCAGTGACAGCAATAGGAAAAGTAAAAAAAAAGTCTGCATTTGAACAGCATAGTTGCATATGTTGACAAGTGCTGACAAGTACAATAACATTACCCATCGAGAGATGCCACTTTTCACAAAACTGAACATGCCTGTTAAATTTCCAGCAAGACATGTTTTAGAATTTACTGCTAAGTGTAATTACTTTTGTGGGAAGAGCTTAAGGACATGAATCATAAAACATTCAGACTCATTTAAACTTAATATGTGGCATTGCTTATGAATTACATGCAAGGTACAACATATTATTCACAGTCATTTTTGTTTTAGTAGGAAAAAAAGTCAGTACAGGTATTATAATTAACTGTTCTTTTTCCTTCCTGGTGCTCATACAGTTGTGCTGTGTATGAGAGATGCTTCATTCTGTTTCCCAGACTGCTATTCCTCTTTTCAAAAGCGAGTCATACAGCTCTTTGTGGATGTACTTTTCCTCCTGCACGGTTGGCTATCAATAATTCACTTCCCCTTTTTCTTGAAATCTTTTAACCCAACTTTTACACAAAGACTCCAGCAGCCACCGCTCTCTTGATAATTATAGCAGCAGCTGCTTACAGAGTGGCCTCCCTAACAGCTTTCTCTATGGGTTATGTGTGTGTGTGTGTGTGTGTGTGTGTGTGAGTGTGTGTGTGTGTGAAATGGAACACCTGTTTGTTGTGGGGTCTCCAGATGACTGTTGTTGTCAAAGCCCACAGATGGGAGAAAGCGAAGGGGACTCGGCTCCCACCCCTTCGCTATTCTAGCACAAGGTTCCCTGCTGATCCGTCTCGCGACCGCTCGGAGAAAAGAATGAGACCGTCAGCTGGCTCACCCCAGAAATACCGCAGCAGACTCGGCTTTTGTCGACTATTCCCCCCTCCCTCACTTTCTTTGGCTGCATCCCATACTGTAAATCCAAAAGACAATGATTATACCCGTGAGATTATGCTATCACCTTTTTCTTATTCCTTTTGCAATTTTGCCACTTTTTGATGGGAAATGGTAGGGAAAAGCAGGTTAAAACAGGAAATGATGTGAGAAAGAGTTTCTCATATGAGTGCCACTGTTCATTGGGTGTCTGGATTGTCGTCAGCAAGCTAGTAAACTAGCAAAGCTCTGTCTGTACCAGAGGTTGTGCTACTAATAATCATTATCCGTCACTTTGACAGGCTGGGTTGTAAATTTTCTGCCATGCTCTATTTTTATCCGTCAGTGAAATATTGTACCTCTTGGTAATTTTAATGTCACATTAATATCATAAGAACTTTTGTGGCAAGGGCTCTTTTAGTCTCACCAGGCGTTGTTGCGTGTTCTTGGCTTTTTATTTTTATTCTGCTCTGAAAAAAAACTTTCACTCTTCACAATCCAACAAGTTCCTGATGGATAATATCAAATTCCACCATTCATTTTTTTTTCACACCTTGAATATTATATTTGACTTGGAAATATATGGGTTAGATGCATTGTGAATGACATTTCATGTTGACATGTTGAAGTATGCATTTTTGGCACCACTAGTGGTACTAATTGGCATTGCAAAAATAATACAAACAATTACAGATACATCACCTTTCAAGTTGTTATGTTTTTGGCTGGTAAGAGTTTTTTTTCCCATAAGAAGTATATTACGCTCACCAAAACTGCATTTATTTGTTTGTTATTTTCCTGTCGATGTCCAGTCACATGTCAGTGTCACATGATCCTTCAGAAATTATTCTAATATGCTGATTTGCTGCACAAGACACATTTCTTATTATCAGTTGAAACACAGTTGTGCTGCTTAATATTTTTGTGGAAACCGTGAGACTTTTTTCAGGATTCTCTGATGAATACAAAGTTCAAAAGAACAGCATTTATTTGAAACAGAAATTAACATTATATATTTATTTACTGTCAAACATCAATTTGAAGTGTCCTTGCTATGTAAAAGTATTAATTTCTATTTGTATTATTGTAAATAACTGAATAAATAATGAACCTTGTTCACACTCACATTTAAAGGAAATATTTCATATTGTTTGTCCTGACAGTGCAGCTAAGTCGACAGCTGGAATGATTCCATGAATATATTGCAGCTCTCAAACCCTGCTTTACACTACTTTTTTGCTTTGTTTGTACACTTTTCATGCTTTTACGTCCCTCTTCCTGACTAGGTTGATGTCTTCAGCGAGCAGAGCTGTAGAGCACGTCTGAAGAGGAAAAGCTAGACTAATCCTGGGATTAAAAGGCTACAGTTTGCGTGGGCTAGATTAAGAGAGTCGAATCTGTTTTTAGCCTTCTAAAAAGTGGTCACTGCAAAGACCACAGAGAGGCTGGTAATCCAGGATGTTTGAGCAGGCTAATTTCAGCAGCAGAATAAAGGGCAGTGGCCAATCCTGCCGTCTGCGGGGTGGGCAGGTGTGTGGGTGGGCGCTGAGATTAGTATCAAGCAGGGGCTTCAGAGAAGCTTTACTATAATGTGTGCTATACTGTCTGCACATCGACCTCATGTTTAATGCTGCCCGGCTGCTCCATGTTGGATGCAAAACTTGTTTAGGGATGGAGAATGACGGAAAGTTCTCCTCAGTACAAGAGCCAGTTTTCAGTTGGGCTGCTGTGGGTGTAAATATAATTACATTTAACATACACCCCGTCAGAGCAAAACACAAGCAGAGCATTAGTGATAGATTAGCACAGCCCAGTCCTGACCTTAATTCTGTCATAGTCAAATTTGACCCTGTCACTCATGGGTGTTGATGATAATTTGATTTGAGGTGTGGTGGTCCATGTAGGTCCAGCCTAAGGTTCAAGTAATTAGGCCAAAGGGAACAGGATTTAGTAGCTGGTAACCAGGTAAAAGAGGGTTAAGCATGGGGTATGCTTCATTTTTTCACTTGCATAGTCAAGCATTCTAGCCTTTAAAGGGATAGTTCACCCAAAAACAGATTCTGTCATCATTTACTCACCCTCATGTCATTCCAAATATATTTTGAGAAATGTCTTTTTTTTCCTCTGTGCAGTGAAAGTCAGTGGTCTCTAAAACTGTTTGGTTGCCAATATTCTTTTTTTTGTTTTGCAGAAGAAAGCAAGTCACACAGGTTTGGATGACATGAAGGTGAGTAAATAATGACAAATTTCATTGTTGGGTGAACTAATTTAAAAGTAAATGTACTTTTAGGACCATTAACCTGTCCATATATTTATACAAGCTTTGTATATTTATATGTATATACACATTATATACATTAAGTTGCGGCCACATTAGTAATTTCGCTGACAATACATTTCCATTGTCAATAGTGTAGTGATCTATTAGAGCTCTCATAGAAGTCACTTTCAAACCAAGCAGCTTTCTGTTGGTCAAATCTGGGTGGGGAAATATTTTAATCTCGTATGAAATTCCCAGTCGCATGGATTCCTATCGTGTGGATTTCACACACAATAATCTGCTGAACAACGATAAATGTGACCACATCTTTATCGTCTGAAAATGAGTATTCATTTTGAGATTTGCTAAAGATGACTTTTAACAGTTTTATTAAATTATTTTTTAATTATAGTTTTTAAAGAACTTTAAGTGAGTATTAGATGACGGCAAATGCCATCTAAATGTAAAAATACGAGAAATGAGCCTGAATAAATTAAATAGGCCGTATATATGAGAATTCCTCTTAACAGCATGTGAACAAATAGAAACAAGTATACCAACCAGATTTTTCAGATCTCTCGCTTTGTCCCAGCTATCTGTCTTCCTCTACTTCCCATCTTTCACTACCTGTCACTCATCGAATACCTTTCTTTTCTTGTCAGGACACTCTGATCAGACCAGTACAGTAGTGGTGGTCACTGTGACACTCTCACATAGTAACATTCATTACCTGACCCTGCCCTCACTCTCTGCCTTTTTATTTCTCTTCCTTTATACTGTAGATGTTAGGCAGCGTTTCATTTCTGCAGTGAAGTGTCTCTTCGGTGGGTCTCGGTGACTGTGCTCTTTTCAGTGACAGAACTGATCTGCCAGAGGCTTTACCAATGGGTGTATCCATATCATAAACTTGTTCCTAGACTTTTATTGCATTTACCAGGTCTAAGTTAGTACATTACAAGATAATACTATGACCAAATTGATTGTCTCATGTTAAAAGTGCTCTGCTCTACTCATTCACTTGCTGAGGTGGCTTAGTGAGGCAGTAAATTACTCTTGTATGAGAGGAATTCACTCACCCTTTATTGATGCCCAGCTAGAAATGATTGCGACTCAAATTGCACAGTTCAGTTTTACAAGCAGACGAGCAGAGAATGAAAAACCATTAGATTCTCACTTTCTGGCTCGGTTTGTATGTTTGCATTTAGAGATGCTTGTAGGCAGGTCAAATTGAATGTTGTGTGCCGTATTTTGTAGCAACTTACTTTACAGTAAACGTATTGCATAAGAGGCTTTGCTCTCCACTTACATTAGGTGCAGTATGACACAGCTGACCTAACAAATCCCCCACGCATCTGACCTTATTGTCAGTTTGGCTCCTTTTGAATTTATTTCCTTATTTCACATTTTAAAGATCAGGACATTACCATAATCTTTTGGGCAGGAAATCACAGCAAAAGAAATCAAATTTTTGCCTAATTTTGAATGTGACTTTGCAGTCTGAATGTGGTGGGATGAAAAAATAATGGCAAGAAAATGTCATATATAAATTTTTTATCCGGGTCTTTTAATGATTCTTCTTTTAAATGAATCACTTGAAAAAAAAAATTCTTACGAATGACCAGTGAAAACTTCAGCATCTGACTCACTGAACTGCAGGTTATCATTGTTGTCAGTCTTTTTCTAAATGAAGCAGGTTCTGTGTACTTAAAGTGATAGTTCACCCAAAAATTTAAATTCTGTCATCATTTTCTCACCCTTGTGTCGTTCTAAACCTGTATGAGTTTCTTTCTTCTGCTGAACACAAAAGAAGATATTTTGAAGAAGCCATACTGTGGAAGTCAATAAGGGACCAGCAACTGTTTGGTTACCTTTATTCTTCAAAATGTATTCAATTTGGACATAGTATTAAGCTTAATTTTTTAATTATATTAATTATATGAATGGTGGTTCATATGTATGTATGTGTGTGTGTATACAGTATATATATATATATATACTGGATATATATAGGAACCGATTATCTTCTCTTTATTACTAGTTTCAGCACAAAATAAACATGAATTAAACATGAATGAACATCAGAAGATATGTGGAAAGTTAAAGTATGTCATACTGAAAAGTCTCATATCTCAATTGCTTAGTGTTTCAACCAAGAAAAGTAAAACAGCGTGTAAACAATGTCACGTAACATTGCATTTACATCAGGAAAGCCATTTAAAAATATCTCTATATACTCAACTTACAAGGTTCTCTCTATAGTTTAGCATTAGTTGACAAATTGACATGCACTATACCTGAGATATATATATACACCCACCCACATGGTATTACTATTGTAAACCATCAATGTACCACTTTATGGGCACAGTGTAGCAAAGCACGAAGCTCAGGTTTTATCTTCTAATGCACCCATTCAAGTTAGAACTAGTGTTATAAAGAGGAGTGGAATACAGAAATCCCTGAACAATTCTCTCCTTGAATCACTTGCCAATTAAGTAGTTAAGTTAGTTTGGCTTCTAGTTATGAGTAGAGATGGGAAAGAGGAATAGTTGAATCCTCCCTAACCATGTAAATGACGGTTAGCATGGCTTTCAGGAGGGATAAATGCTTGCCATATGGTCTGCTGGCTGTGTCCAAGTTTTCAAATTAGCGGCTCTCATCCCCCTCATTACTGCTGTTCCTAAAGGAGAAGGGGGTCGTCCGCTGCACGGGTGAGGTGGAAGCTGACGTTCCCTCGTCCAATGACTAGTCTGTTCCCTGAGAGTGTGAACGATAAACATGCAACCATAAATTAGTAGATAAGCTGTGCTGGCACTAACTCACACTGAAAGCTCCTGAGAGTCTGGCTGGCAGCTTCTGGCTACACTGGGCTATTACTTAAGGTTAGGTGGAAATGGAACCATTTTTGTTAGAAAATGTTAAAATATTGATCACATATGTGACCTGCAGTTTTACGCAGGACTCCTAACAGGGTGGCACTGAGTGGTCTTGAGTCATTTAAACTCTCCCTCTCTAAGACATCGGCTTTCATTTTTGCTGATAACCCATAGTTCCGTAAAATGATATCAACACTAATCAGTAGCTAAACCAATCAGTCAACCTCTAGACAGTAAAAATATTTTAACACTGACTAAATTTCAAACTTTACCTGTAGATCATTTCTCAAATTTGAAATATAATGAGATAAACAAAAAATAATGTTTACAGTGGGTATAGAAAAGAATCACCCCTTTAAAATAATCGCATTTTGTTGCTTTGCAGTCTGAAATGAAGACGGACGGATTCTGTTTTTTTATTTTTGTTTTTTCTGAGATGTTGGTGTTATATCTTTCACTTGGATGTTATAAGTTGCACAGAGTAAATACAGCTGGATAAAACAAAAACTGTGCTTATCTTCATTTCAAGCTGCAAAGCAACATGCAGTGTGTAATGTAGCTGTATGTGAATGTAAACGATCTAAAAAGTTGTAAAGCTGAAAGTGCACAATAAATAGTTATTGTCTCCCAAAAGAAAGAATGGACTCTGAACAGTCTAAATGAATTGTCAGTAGTTCGAATCCCATTTCTGTGATGGCTACAAATCACAACCCCAATCTTTTTTTGTGTTCCCGTCATTTTACTGACGACTGCGTCTCTAATCTCGGGGAGTTCACAGCAGGATTCACAAAACGCTTGCTCTTGAAAGATGGCTCAGTGCCCAGTTTATTTGGACCAGCTGTATCACAACCTGTAAGTATAATAAATAAATTATCTTTATATTTTCTATCAAGCGTTCCAAATACGGAACTATGGCAATGGGCGTATCGTTTTCGACACACACTGTACGTGGTAGACCAATCACAACAGACTGGGCCATCTGACCAATCAGAGCAGAGTAGGATCACGGAAAGGAGGGCTTTAGAGAGACTGAACATTAGAACTGCTTCAAATGAATCGTTGGAAAATTAGGTAATATTGAATGCATATTGTAGGAGAATCCCAAAAAATATTATGAACCTTAAAAATGGCATAATAGGGGCACTTTAAGATAAATGCAAATGCTTCTGAGTGGTAAATTCAGTCTGAACAGTAAATTGTACTTTGTGCTATAGTTACAGCTGTACATTGGAAAATGAAGCACTGAATGTATAGTCTGAGAGAGGAAATAGTTTTGAAAAAGGATTTATATAATTTTATTTTTTCATTTATCTATTTAAAAAATCCATTAGCCTGGCTTGTGACCTGTACCACAAACAGTTTGTGAAAAAAACCCACAGCCTTCCCGGGACCCCTCCAGATTGCAAAACATCCAGATTATATCAGATTATTTGCAGAAAGAGGATTTCAAAAAAAAGGAAACATCTTTAAATCAGATTGTTGGCAATTCAACAAAAAAAATTTAATGATACATAGTAAAGAAGATCATACTATCAGTCTCATTAAAATGTACAGTAAATATCACAATATGATGATTGGATTATGAGCAAAAGCAGCTTTTGAATCAGCGAGTGTCATTTCACAGTCTTGCGTGACTTCCGTCTGAATCTGTTTCTGAGGAGACGCATGCTTTATCATCAGCATCGTGATGCAGGCTGTGGTCTGTCCAGCAGGGAACAGCGGGTCATTTGAGATGAGGCCCGTACTGCAGCGGGGTGGACGCAGACTTCTGTGCAATGCAGCTGTGTTTCAGTGAACTCAGCCTTGGGTCAAACACCTTCGCTCTGCACCCTCCTGCCACATCCATCAACGTCTCAGCACGCCCCCTGCACGGCATGCTGGGAACGCGCCACTCCTGAGCCCGGACGAGAAGAGAAGCAGGGAGTGTGACACTGTAAAGGACTAGGGATTCACATTTGAATTAGCTTCCGAAGTTGTTACAGACTCACCTCATCCCCTCCAGTTCGGGTTGTTTCAGTTACGTTAACACTGTCTCCCATGAGCGCTTTCAAGCACTGTGGGTACGTCTCTTTCTTTCACACTTATTAATGGCCTCTCTTTCACACTCAGACCCTCTCTGAGAATCTCTGCCCAGCTGTGCAACAATCCCGTCCTCTGCAACACACACCAGAGCTGACAGAAGGACGTTTAGGGCACATGTGTTTCAGCAGAGGGGCTCTTGCGCAGCTGTATTGTGGGAGACAAACAAAGAGTTATTATTGTGTCTGTGGTGAGATGGTGTTATGAGGGGTGAGACGGGGGCTTTATGTGTGTGTGTGTGTTTGTTGGGGACGCTTCTGATTGGGTGATGAGCCACCGCTGCTGTTGGAACTGATTGTTGACTTGCCATCTGCCATCAAGAAAAGTGCGCGTATGTGTGCGCTCGCTGTAGCCGGGTAGTGAGTGGTCTGCGTCGCGGAGAGATGAGGTGGGAGGGAAGGAGTGAATGAGAAAGAGATGCATAAACATGCAGATGTCGCACGGCATAATGACTGGAACTCCAGACTCCATCTCGGGCCGCTGTTTGCATGACTAGTGTGGGAGGAGACTGGGAGATTTGGTGTGTGTGATACCAGAGTCGTGTTTGCATGGTACACATCACCTCACCGTATTTGAAAATGTTATTGTATAGATGTTTTGTTTGTTGTGACTGAGACATTTGCATCAGAAGTTTCTTTTGGAAAACCCACTGAAACTGGATTTTGTTGTTTTTGGCATTGTAGTAGGGGAGAGTGGGATAAGCTGTGTCGTCCTTTTAATTTAGCAAATTATGCATAATTTTATTTAATCATGTGATTGATTATTTAGAAAAGCCCATCAAATGCAGCTATCTCTGATTGAGAGATGCACATAAGGAAATGTTAAAACTTTAATGCTAAAACTGTCCAAGTGAATTTTATATGTCAAGTGTAAGTATTTATATTAATTGTTTGTATTTATTTATTTTATATTTTTATTTAGCTAAAGATTGCCTAAAATAAAAAAAAAAAGTGAATTAAAAATGATTAAAATATAATTAATATTATTAAATTATTTAAATTATTTTTTGCCCTAATTAAACATTTCATTATTTAAAAAAAAAAAAGACTAAGAATTTGTAAATTAAGAATTATTCCCAAAATAGTAGCTGTTGGGTCAAGTTTGTCAGAAGCTGTGGCTCTACTAATGGTGATATTAAGCTTTGCTTCCAAATGCAAGTAAATAATATTGCAGGTTACTATAATTATTAATAATTAATATTAATCATAATAATATTATTTTTAGAAAATGTTGAAAATCATTGTGCAGCTTTCATATATTCTGTATATTAAACTTTCTTGTCTGGTTCATAAAATGCAAATATTGTGCAACAAAAGACTGCAATTTGTGCATTAGTAAAATATTATTCTTTTTTTCTCATTTGTGTTCAATTTTATTTGAAATGTGGATCATTCACATATTCCTTAATGCATTTTCTACACAGCTTACCTCTATTGTGGGGCAAGTCACTAGACTATTTTTAAGAAGTCATATTTGTGTTGCTCTATGTTTATAGGTGTGTCTAATTTCAGCTGGTAGCAGACATCCTTAAATATAATTATGAGTAATAGTTTGACTACTGTCTCACCCCCTGCGTCACCTACAGCGGTCCTTTCAGATGAACACAGATGCGCGCACACACACACTTGCACACTCTTTTCTTCTGATCGTGGGCTCCGGCTCAGACGAGGGGTCTCACGCTTGGGTGTTCTTCCCAAACTGTGCTGGTAAAGGTCAGATGAAGATACACCAACAGCTCGAGGCTGTAATAACTTATTTATCAACGGGCGTAAGATTGATCACAGGATTCATAATTGATGACTCAGGGGTTTTTTTTCTTTGAGTTTGTCTGCACATTCAATTTCCTCCTAATACCCACTACAGCAGACAGAAGGAACATAAAAGAGACATCTGTAACTTTCCATTTTCATTATGTGCCAGCCAGCTGAATGGTTGAACATGTATTTTTTTGTAGCATTATTTATAATTGTTTGTGTGCTAAAACAGGATTGTTTTGACGGCATCAAGCATATTATTCAGTACTGCTGTTTTTCCCGGCTTTAGTCGAGCTTGCCAGCTGCAATTAAGTGAAAGTCATTGACGTTGGAGTCTTCGCCTAAACGATTTTATGCAGCTACAGTTGTACAGATCATTGTATTTCATATTACCATTTCAGTGACATTTTGGAGACCAAAAAAGCAATATTGAGTTTCATGTTTTCACCCTGTTCATTAAATGTAAATTAAATCCTTTTCATAAGAGTTGATTTGGTGATCGACTTACTTGAAGAGTTTATTTTAAAATGTCCAATTTGTTGTGACCAACAAAGTCATAACCAACAAGCAGAAACATGCTAAAAAAACAACAACAACATAAAACATGAAGTTTTATAGACCCTGCAGACCCTTATTGCTGTGTGTCAAGGTGTCCAAAAATATAAAATAATTTGACAAATTGATTTATTTATTTTTATATTTTACAGTTTTATGACAAAGTAAGATTATGATTATTATGAATTTTTCTTAATATTAGTATTACAAATATTCTTTAAAACATTTTTTAATAATAATTATAACTTATATAAAAATAATATTTTGTAATATTTGTCAAGATGTAATATATATATATATATATATACACATTTTAATATTAATTAATAATATAAAATGTTGTATTATATAAATTATTACATTTTAATTTTTATCTAAAATTAATTTCATATTAATTAATAATGTTAAATTTTATGTTAATTAAAAAAATGTTTTGTTATATAATTATATTTTTTATTTATCATTTATTTAATGTTTCTTTATGGGCCAAATGGTTAGTTATCACTTATAATCTCCAAATCTTCAAATATGTCTGTAGTTACTGGTACTATGATGTACTTTATTAACAGGGCTCCATTCAGCACTTGCGACTAAAGGAAAGTCAAACACATCAAGAACAGCAGCTCAGAGGAAAACAGCAGTTTGTGAACTCAAGTGTCATATCTGTCCAGCCTCCATTGAGCATCTTAATGGGTCTGTTCTGAATAAAAGCTGCTGGTTGTGATTGTCCTAGACTGAAGTGTTGGGATGTGTTTGGCGTGGTGTGTGTGTGGCAACGTCTGGTGGGTTGAGGGGTGGGATGGTCAAGTACAGGCAGAATTACATGGCTATAGTTGTTTACTTCAGCTGTGGTGTGTGTCTCTGGGGGAGATGGGAGGCGATGTTGGTTACTGGAAGAATAGAGGCTCTGGGATGCTTCACAAAGATGTGTGTGTGTGTTTGTGTGTGTGTGGGAGCAGAGGCTGGGACGGGGGCTGGTCAGACAATAGGGCCAAGGGGTTCTTGTATTGTCCCTCATTGCCAGCTGTCTCCCAGCGCAGCAGCCTGTTCTGGTGGATGCGCTGCTGAATAAATAAAAACCCCTGCCACTCGGCTGTAATGGCCATTCAGAGGCCAGGGCCGGGGAGTGCACACACAGAGGCCTTTGCACCTGTTCACCACTGGCCTGATGGTGCGACTCGCTGCAGCCTCTAAGACCTGAGCTGTTGTTCCTGTCTGCTTGTGTGTGGCCCCTGTGTTAGGGCCCTTTGTTCCCCTCTGACTGAGACCCTTTTAATGAAGTCGCCTCCATTTTCCTTGAATATACACTACTGGGGATAATTTTAATATTATTAATAATTATTAAATATTATTATTTTAAGAAATTATTACTTTTATTAAATGTTATTTGATCAGAAGTGGAATATATATATATATATATGATAAATAGAAAGTTCAAAAGAAGAGCATTTATTTGAACATATTTTGTAATATTATAAATGAATTTACTTGCTTGAAAAATTTTAACGCATTATTTTTTCCATTACTAATTAATTAGGTTAACGCATTAAATCGCACAGAATCAGCATTAGAATAGTAAAAAAGTATAGAATAGAATAGAATAGAATAGTAATGCCTCTGAAAATCCAGTTTTACCGTCAAATCACATTTTAAAATGAAAACAGGTATTTTAAATTGTAATAATATTTCAAAATATTTCTGTTTTAGCTTTTTTTTTGGGAGCAAATAAATTCAGCCTTGATGAACTTAAGAGACTTCTTTCAAAATGTGTAAAGACTAATGTGACACTGGAGATCACTTCCTCTCAGTATACAGAATCTCATGAAATTGGAATGGAATAGATTTACATTATGTAATTTTATCATAAAGCAAACCTGATATTTTATTATAAAGCCACTATTTTCTTTTCTTTTCTTTTCTACAGGGCAATCATTATATGGTGCCCCTTAGACTTACTCATAACTGTCAAACATTTTTTTGTTGATTTCTTTACTGAGAAACTATTATTTTCTGTAGTAACTGACAGTATGCCACAGTCAATAGAGATTAACTTGTATTTAACCCAGACTTCATTATCAGCCTTGTTGTAGTTCAGTCCAAAGGACAAAACTAGCTGACAGTTTTGATTTATGATGCTTGCAATGTTGACTGTGTGTTTTGAATACGAACTACATTTCAAAATGTAAATTCATCTCAAATGCACCCCTTTACCTAAATTCATTACTTCAGACTTATGTGCCTCTAGAAGCTTGTGTTCTGCAAGTGAACGGCGCTTTATTGTGCCATCCCAAAGAGGCACAAAATCACTTTCACTGACTTTTTCATTAACTGTTCCCTCCTGGTGGAATGACCTGCCCAACTCAATCCGAGCAGCTGAGTCCTTAACCATCTTCAAGAAACGACTAAAAACACATCTGTTCCATCTTTATTTGACCCTTTAACTCTAGCACTTTCTATTCTATTTTAATTCTACTTTATCTATTTCTTTTTTTATTAAAAAAAAAACTAACACTAGCTTTCTATTTTTTTCTATTCTACTTGTTTTTCTTTGTGTGTGTGTATATATATATATATATATATATATATATATATATATAAACACCTTGCTACGTGTACTGCGTTATGCTAACCGAGACGTGTCATTTGCACTTATATATTTGTTGCTCTTTTGTTAGTTATGATTGCTTCTATTGTCCTCATTTGTAAGTCGCTTTGGATAAAAGTGTCTGCTAAATGACTAAATGTAAATGTAAATGCTCCCTGAGTTTGAGATGTTTGGAGCCTGTATGTATTATGCATGCTCCAGAGGCTACGGTAACATGTGTCACCCTGTCACCCTGTCATCTAAGTCACCCTGCGAGATCATCCTGACTCCATGAATTAATTATGCCTATGATGACAGTCCCATCAGGGCGTGCGTGTGTTTTTAGGAAACTTATTGATATTCGGCATGGGCCGTTTTATGAATGGAATTGACCATTAAAATGGGACCAGTAAAATAGACAAGAAATCTCCTCATGCCTTTGATCTTGTCTCTGCTTTAAAGAGTTGACAAGAGAGCAGCGTTACTCACACTGGAGGGTCCTGTAATCCATAGCACTCACACACACAGGGACAGATATATTGTCAGTGCGGCCCCTCACAATGGCACAGTGTAAAATAATCCAGCCTGCTCCTGGGTGACGCGCCTTTCACTAAAGATTGTTCCCTGACCTCTGGCTGCTACGGCAACAGTTGGGAAGTTCTTCATTGTTGCGCTCGTCTCTTATTCTAAATGATTCATGGGTCAGGCTTTTCACAGCAAACCTCCGTTTGGTGTGACCTGCTACACTTACCTTCACTCACACATTATACTGTGTCTAATTGACGTAAAATGCGCATTAAATTGAATTAAAACTCTTAATGTGCTGTGATGAACTTTTCATATGTGCATTTGCTTTCATGACATACAAAGATATGCCTGTGTCTCCCTTTATTTTAAATTCAGTTGACCTTTCGTGTGCTTCTAACAAGACTGCAGCCGCTGAGCATAACTGCAGGACTGCACATTACACACAGGCAACAGTGAACAACAGGCAAATTAGATTGCAAAACGGATGGCCTGATTGGGCTCAATTGCTGATATTTGATTAACCAGTCAAAGTTGCTGCCAGTTCTTCCAATAATCTCATTAATTAGCCGTGTTTTATGCAGGAAACACAATCAGAGGTGAATGGCAGGTACATGCGATTCATCTCAGTATTAACCCTGACACAATACAATTATCCTTGACATTGAGATTTGGTGTTCTGCTAAGATTTTTTAAATGTTTTTGAAAGAAGTATCTTAAACTCAAAAATACAGTAAAAAATAGTAATACAGTGAAATATTATTGCATTTTATAATATTATATTTTAAAATGTAATTTATTCCTGTGATGCAAAGCTGAAAAGGGTGTAGTTTTTGTGCCACTAGTGACAGCAATTGCAGTCTGTTTGAGCTGTCCAGCTTCATCTCGGAGTCTCTGTCCAAGCAATAGAAATGTTTGAAACTTGTTTGAAAATATTGTTTGAAAATAGTCGCTCAACTATCAGACTATCTGTATCTGTAGTTCAGTGCCATCTAGTAATATTATCAGTGTTAAAAACAATTGTGCTTTGTATTTTTGTGGAAACCGTTACACATCTTTATTCAGGATTCTTTGATGAATAGAAAATTCAAAAGAACAGCATTTATTTAAAATAGAAATCTTTTGTAACACTATAAATGTCTTTGTCACTTTTGATCAATTTCTTGTGCCTTGTTCGATAAAGTGTTAAAACACGAGCAATTTTTCTAAGTGAACATACAAAAGTGTAGGGTATATTATCAGAAATATATATATAGGCTGAAGTTGCTAACAGCGTTGAGTTTACATGACTTCAGCGTATGGCCAGATATTAACTTTGGTTTGTTTCCTTCTAATGAATGTTAAATATCTGTTTACATTTCAAAAGCTGATTTCATTTATTATTATTTACATTTTTATTTTATTTTATTAGTAGTTTATGTTATCATTACTATTATACATAGTAATATAATCAGATATACATAGTAATCTAATATATGTAGAATCATATTGTTTTCTTATATTTTACAATGTTGTAAATAACAGCAAGCAATCATATTTCAGTTAAGCAGATTCAGTGTACTGTGAATGGAAACACTGTCTGTGCACAGTCTATGTGTTTAATAGACAGGGAGTTAAACCTTTGACGCAGCACCATGTGTTTGCAGTGCTGTCACATATAGATTGCTGATGCTCAAACTATCCTGTTACACATTTGAGTGTCTGTGATTTCCATGTGTGTGTTGGCGGGATGGCCCCTCTGTACGGGCCCAGCGTGGCAGCTCTCTGCACCAGCTGGGGGGCTGGAGGAGCACCAGGAGGGCAAGCTGTGTGCAGCTGGCGGACTGAAATCTGTGCAGGCCTCATGGGAGCTTGGGCTCCCTGGGCACCCTCGTCTCCCTCCCTCACACCCCCCAGCCGACCTGACATCTCTCTGCTCCGTTGCCGCCCATTGTCTGATGCCTCCATCAAGCACGAGTCTGCAGCAGGCATCTGCACTCACTTAAACAGACAAAACGGCCTTGAGGAAGTTTGGCTGAGGTACATGGCGTTTCATCCCCAGTCTCTATTTTGCATAATTCATGGTAACTAAAAAGGCGAAATGAAATTGCAAGAATACATTTTTTCCCCAAAAGTGATTTACAAACAAACATATCGGCCCTCCTGGCCTGCCCTCCGTCTGCCACTTGAGCTGCAAGTTGACATGCTCAAACGAACAGAAAAGTGCTTCGAAAAGTTTGTTTACTCCGCTTATGAAAGGCCAAAAGTTAATTTAACATTAGTAACAAGTGTTTTTAGGGTGCAAAGCTTTTGTTTAGCAAAATGTTAAGACATCAGTGTTTAATAAATAGTTACATTAATTAATTAATTAAAGTGCTTTGTTTATCATTTGTATTTTGATAACAAAAGAGATTACATGTTTGTGTGTGTATTATGTTTATAAATTCAGTTGGTCAATGGAAACTGAATGGTAATTGTTTTTCACACTCAAAATGTACTGTATGTTGTATGTAGTTAAGTAGCAGATGTTGGACAGTTGCTGGTCTTCACTATAAGTGTGATGTATATTACCCAGCTGGTCATTTACTGCTTTCGAACTATCATTAGTTCATAAGACCATAAACCCCAGGTGTTCATAGCCATACTCTGTTACACACATACTCTTAGAGGTATCATGCAGGGTTTGTCAGGGTTACTCCTTGTGCACATCCACATAGACACTCCCTCCTGCTGTGGTCTAATGACACTAATTCAGGTTAAGTGGATTGGCTTGAGTCAGCCCTGGATTGCATCTAAATTGTCTGAGAGCCTCGTGTCGAGTCCACGACTGCAGCGCCACTGGCTCACCCTATTGCCCTCCCTGAGGACACACAGAGGACACCTACACTAATGCCTGCAGTGGAAGACATACTTTAACTCTGCTTCAAGCGCTGTCTTTTATTGGAAAATTATATTACATGATATGTTAATTTAATTGTTAATGCTTAACAGTGTATCAATGGTATATTAATAATCATTACTTGCTGAAAAGCCTTTAAATAAGATGTCAAAGATCTTTTACATAATTTACATTAGTTGTTTTTTAAGTCACATCTCGCTGTTTTCAGCATCTTACGGTCTCAGAAAAAAAGGTACAAAACTGTCATTGGGGTGGTATCCTAAGGTACAAAAGCTAAAAAGTTTTTTTTTTTTTTACCCCTTTTGTTACCCCTAAATGGTACATTTTATTACCTCAAATGTACATATTAGTAGCTTTTGAAAGGGTACTGCCCCGGAGACAGTTTTGTACCTTTTTTCGGACAATGTATGTAAGGTATATAGATACTGTATGCTCTACTAATCCACAGTACAGTCCACACTCTTTATCTGCATTTAAATAGTTTTACATTGATATCAGTATCTAACTCTAAGCAAGAAGTGAATTTGCATGTCAAGTCAATATATTCCTTAGAAATATTCACGGTTGGTGGGTGTGGCCTGGTCGTCTTATCCATCTTGTCTTTAAGGGGTCACTTTGGTGTCACCGCAGGGTAACGTCCCCTTGTTTACGCTTTCTCTTGGTCGGTGTGACGGTGGTGAATCAGGCGCCAATCTGTCTGGTTGTGTATGGCTGTCTTAACAGGTGATATGACCTTCGTCTCTGTAAGGGGATCAGTGTTTAAGTCTTTGCCGGCAATTCTGGCGAAAATTCAGCAAATCCCCAGAGCGTCGCTAAGTATTGTCGTTTTTACTCCACTCCTCCCCACCTTGGCTAAGCCCTGAAATTGCATTTGGCAACTTCACAGCTGCATCGCCTTCCAGTGGAGCTGATTAGCATGTCTGAGTCTGTCCTGGTGTTGGTCACGTTCGACCACGTACAGTTACATAAAGGAACGGCTGAGTCATTTGAAAGTCACTGACATTGTCCAGATTGGTCTCTGTAAAGGTCTCTCACTTTACTCTGGTCATAACTGTTCTGTCTCACCCACAGACTAATGCTGAGACCAGTCTAGGTACAGTTTACTTTTGGTTCCACACAGAAAATAGCTATTCAGCTGTGGGAATATGTCCCAGAATATAATTTTATTACAAAGAAAAAACTGTTGAAATCTTTTTTTGTTACATGAAGGTCACATTACAGCTGTATCTATTGTTTTTGATACTTCTTAAATGCTTTTTGTGTATAAAGTTGGGTTCCATTTTTTTTTTTTTAATTCATTATTTTTTTTGTACAGTGTAATTACACAAATAATACTAATGTTAATTAACATGCACTCACTATAGGGTTATGGTTTGGTTTAGGGTTTGTTGCTTGTAATTCTGCTTATTTGACTGTTATTGCTAAAGTAAATACATATATTTATATATTTATGTAATTAATTCCATTATAAAATATTATATAATTCTGTTTACTTTTTTTTTTTAAATTATGTAAATCTAAACAAATACTCGCTATTACTATAGTAAGTACATGTTCAGTATTTATTATATGTATTAATTATGTTATAAAAATATTTTAGAATTGTATTACTTACTAATATTGTTTTATATTTTTAAAACTATGTAAATCTTAATGAAATGTGAAATATTTATAATCTATTTTAATATTTATTCTGTGAATATTATACATTTTTGAATGCAATTGTGACATCAGTTCTACCACAACCAACAAATTTGCCATTATATATTCAGTGTACTTGGTTACCAAGGCAACAAAGACCATGCAGCCTAATATGTGAGATGTGTTAAGAAAAAAGACAAAAAAAATCAAGGTAAATTAATTAAGTTTTATATTTTTATTGTCCAACACAATACATAATTTGTGAATTGATGGAAATGTTTATGACGTTTTAGTAAGGCTGGACAATAATTCAATATCAATATGTATCACGATATAATTTTTTTCAATAACGGGGATATGATTTTTAAACACATTTCCGATATTTCGATATACAGTACATTACCAGTGTTTCCCATACATTGATTTATTTGTGGCGTTGATTTCTGAATGATTTGTGAAGGATCATGTGACTGGAGTAATGATGCTAAAAATATAGCTTTGAAATCACAGGAATAAATTACATTTGAAAATATTTTCAAATAGAAAACAGTTATTTTAAATAGTAAAAATATTTCAAAATGTTACTGTTTTTGCTGTATTTTGGATCAAATAAATGCAAGCTTGGTGAGCAGAAGAGAATTCTTTAAAAAACATTAAAAATCTTACTGTTCAAAAAAATTTACTACCACACAGAAAATAGCTATTCAGCTGTGGGAATATGTCCCAGAATATAATTTTATTACAAAGAAAAAACTGTTGAAATCTTTTTTTGTTACATGAAGGTCACATTACAGCTGTATCTATTGTTTTTGATACTTCTTAAATGCTTTTTGTGTATAAAGTTGGGTTCCATTTTTTTTTTTTTAATTCATTATTTTTTTTGTACAGTGTAATTACACAAATAATACTAATGTTAATTAACATGCACTCACTATAGGGTTATGGTTTGGTTTAGGGTTTGTTGCTTGTAATTCTGCTTATTTGACTGTTATTGCTAAAGTAAATACATATATTTATATATTTATGTAATTAATTCCATTATAAAATATTATATAATTCTGTTTACTTTTTTTTTTTAAATTATGTAAATCTAAACAAATACTCGCTATTACTATAGTAAGTACATGTTCAGTATTTATTATATGTATTAATTATGTTATAAAAATATTTTAGAATTGTATTACTTACTAATATTGTTTTATATTTTTAAAACTATGTAAATCTTAATGAAATGTGAAATATTTATAATCTATTTTAATATTTATTCTGTGAATATTATACATTTTTGAATGCAATTGTGACATCAGTTCTACCACAACCAACAAATTTGCCATTATATATTCAGTGTACTTGGTTACCAAGGCAACAAAGACCATGCAGCCTAATATGTGAGATGTGTTAAGAAAAAAGACAAAAAAAATCAAGGTAAATTAATTAAGTTTTATATTTTTATTGTCCAACACAATACATAATTTGTGAATTGATGGAAATGTTTATGACGTTTTAGTAAGGCTGGACAATAATTCAATATCAATATGTATCACGATATAATTTTTTTCAATAACGGGGATATGATTTTTAAACACATTTCCGATATTTCGATATACAGTACATTACCAGTGTTTCCCATACATTGATTTATTTGTGGCGTTGATTTCTGAATGATTTGTGAAGGATCATGTGACTGGAGTAATGATGCTAAAAATATAGCTTTGAAATCACAGGAATAAATTACATTTGAAAATATTTTCAAATAGAAAACAGTTATTTTAAATAGTAAAAATATTTCAAAATGTTACTGTTTTTGCTGTATTTTGGATCAAATAAATGCAAGCTTGGTGAGCAGAAGAGAATTCTTTAAAAACATGAAAAATCTTACTGTTCAAAAACTTTTGACTGGTAGTGTATGTTAGCCTATAGTTTGAAGTTAAAGATATTCATATTAATTAGGTGAGTCTGAGACGATTATTTGACAGTGATTTCACATTTCGTGTTTGTATGAAGGCTAAATAGCTACATATAAAAGGTGAACATTAATTTATTTGTGCTGGTTTTTTTTCTAAAATATTATATGGTTTTATATGAGGTGTCATAGACTTGGCATATTCATTTTTCATAAGTTTGTTTGCACAGACATCTATTTTGGGCGTTCTTGGCAGTTTTTCCGAGGCTTTTTTTAATAGTGTTCATATACCGGAATTATATCGTATTAAGAAATATATTGTGATATAAATTTTGGCCATATCGTCCAGCCATATGTTTTAGAAAAATGACTGAATTCTCCTGTGATGTGTATGTCTACTGTTGGAAATTGTTAGTGGACAAATGAAACTACTGAGTGCAGAAAGTATGTTTTTTTCCTTAAAAAAAAGTCCACAGGGCTGAAAGTAGCTGTAGTTGAGTCATCAGTCTACCAAATTACTCACTGAAGTCATCATAGCGGTTACTGGATGAACATCTGTAGCATAAAAGTGCTGCAGTAATAACCACTAAACCATGGGTCAAACAAAAAGCAATACTTCTGACAATAGTTTCTCAGAGCAACTGTTTGCTGCTAGCACGCGTGTGAATGAGTCAGTGAGTGTGAGTGTGTCCATGCTGCGTCCATCTCTGCCAAACTGACAAAGTGACTCCAGCCGCTCTCCTTCGGCAAGCTGCTGCGGTACATGGTGAACAAAACACACCAATCTCCACAAGCGGCCAGCTCTCCCTCCCGCGCATTCTCCATCCGTACCACACCACCTAATGCTGCCCACGTCTCGGACCACGTGCCGGTGCCCAGGCTGCGCTGTAGCGGCTGTGGGCGCTC
Organism: Sinocyclocheilus rhinocerous; assembly: GCF_001515625.1. Classification (NCBI taxonomy): domain Eukaryota; kingdom Metazoa; phylum Chordata; class Actinopteri; order Cypriniformes; family Cyprinidae; genus Sinocyclocheilus; species Sinocyclocheilus rhinocerous. Next base: position 1,393,635 of record NW_015667306.1, read on the forward strand.
GTGCCCAGGCGAGCTGGTGCCGCTTGGAGTGCCCGGCGTGTGCTGGAACGCGACAGCCCGCTGGTCCCAGGGCACCCATCACATGCCCATCTTTAAGCCATCTGCAAAGTAGAGCAGTTCCCGCCAAAGCATTAAATTAAATCCTTGTTTGGGCTGATTAACAAATGGCCTTGTTTTTTTGTGTTCCGTGGGCTTGGTTTTTCCTCCTGTCCTGCTGAAGCTCCATCACGTCAGAACGAGCGTGGCAGAGGCAGTGAGCCTTCGGGAAGTCTCAGGAGTGGCTGGGATGTTTTGGGGGGAAGTTTGCTCAGGATCGCGTCTGTCTCGAAAGCGGCCCGTCCAATTCTCCGTCCCACAGCCATCAGGCTGTCACAGACCACAGACAAATGAACAATTAATCTGGGCTTGTAATTGAATGGCACCCGGTATGATATTTTAATTGTTCAATTGGAGCTGTTTGGATCTCAGAACTTAATTGGAATGGGGTGATAGGGACTTTGGATGTCCTGTTGCATATTTGCTGGCGATTGCTCAGGTATTACCTGCAAGCTTGTTAGTCAGAGAATTTGTATTGCTGTGCAGTTTCTTAGGCATAATCGTTGAAGAATCGACGGTATTGAAATGGCCTTGTTTTTTTGTGTTCCGTGGGCTTGGTTTTTCCTCCTGTCCTGCTGAAGCTCCATCACGTCGGAACGAGCGTGGCAGAGGCAGCGAGCCTTCGGGAAGTCTCAGGAGTGACTTAGATGTTTTGGGGGGAAGTTTGCTCAGGATCACGTCTGTCTCGAAAGCGGCCCGTCCAATTTTCCGTCCCACAGCCATCAGGCTGTCACAGACCACAGACAAATGAACAATTAATCTGGGCTTGTAATTGAATGGCACCCGGTATGATATTTTAATTGTTCAATTGGAGCTGTTTGGATCTCAGAACTTAATTGGAATGGGGTGATAGGGACTTTGGATGTCCTGTTGCATATTTGCTGGCGATTGCTCAGGTATTACCTGCAAGCTTGTTAGTCAGAAAATTCGTATCGCTGTGCAATTTCTTAGGCGTAATCATTTAAGAATCAACCATATTGATCAATCGCTAATCTGAACTCCACATCTAAAGGTGTTCATCACCCTGGTGCTTGGTAATAATGCTAACCAATACGACTGTTCACTTTGACCAAACGCTCTGGAAACTTGATGGTAGAAGCATCACTGGCGCCTGCCAGACCAACTGTCCGCCTACTGTTTTGGATCTAAAGAAACAAATTTCACGATTGAGAAGCCAGTAAAACTGGTTTGATGAAACAGCACTGGCTGGGTTCGAGCGACATTTGCTTTTAGTCACGCAGCCCCTTCTGTTCAACCCCTGGCTGTCAGCCGCACAGCGAATGTACTGTACGCTGGTTAACAAGACATCATGGCAGATCCAGGATCAGATCGTTGATTAAACTCTTTGCTTTGCGTTTGTCCATAACTGATCCACCAATAACAAGAATAATGTTGTGTGTGAAAAAAGAGAACCCCTGTATTATATTATATTATTATTATTTTAATTTTATATTATTATAGTGTCAGAAAAAGAAAATTAGAGACAGTTGAGAGGGGAAATTGACAGTTGATTCTACATTTGCCATTTGAGCACCACAGCATGCCTGGCCAGTTTTTTATAAGTCATAGAAATAAAGCTGCTTTGAAAAATCAACAAGCCCTCTTACTAAAGTTTTATCTGTAGAGAAAATACCTTGGTCAATGATAGACGGTCGTCATAGCGATCATGCATAAATTTATCCATGTGTCGACTCACAGCCCACTTTTATCCTTCTACCCTTTTCCTTTCTTTTTTGTACCTTTTGATTGGAAGGTGGATGCCTCTGTTCAGCTGTTCCCTCCTACCCAGCGATTCCTCTTCCTCATTGAGGCATACCGGCGAAGACCTCCGTCTCCTCAAATTAACATGAGCAGGTGTTTTTCTCTGATGTGTTAATTAGGAGAAGCTGGTGTCATTATGCTTTAAGTGGATGTTACAAATAGAACATGTTGTTTATTTTCTCTTCTGCTGAAAAAAAGTGATCAGAGCTGTCACGAGGCTCATGTGTCACTTAGAGAAGATCGTGGCTAATTACCAGGTGTTTAGAATCAGAAAGTACATGACTGTGAATTCTCCTGCGTCTGCTCTTGAACGAATACCAGATTGTCTATCTTAATAAATATGATTTAAACAGTTGAATCCTGAGGTTAGATTCAGCATATTTTATTGAATGATTGTGTAGCGTTATGGCTTAAACAATGACAAAAAAAAAGGATATGTTTGTGTTTTGTTTTGATATCCCTCAATTTATTTTTACAAACTTTTAAAAGATTTTTTAATTAGCTTTTTGCCTTTTTTCTCTCTTTTCTCATTTACTCTCCTTTTTAATGAACAACTTAAACTTTGCACCTCGCACAAAGTTATTGTATGGCTTCAGAATGCTTGAAATAAAGCATACATGTTGGACTGCTTTTGTAGTGATAGTTTTGGATGACACAAGGAACAAAACCAGAATCAGAATCAGAATCAGAATCAGAATGAGCTTTATTGCCAGGTATGTTTACACATACGAGGAATTTGTTTTCGTGACAGAAGCTTCCACAGTGTAACAGAATGACAGTGACAGAACAAAAAACACAGATATCATCTTCTCATCTTGAGGTATAAATTCACTACATGCTATGAAATTTCCTTGTTTCCCTTGTGTTTACCACATGTTGTGATTGACAAGCAACAGACAAAATGCAATGTATTCGTATTCAGAAAACGCAAAATCAAACATTTCATTGTTCACTATACAAAATTGCAAATTAACAAGTGTGTTTGGTTTCAGCATCCAGCATGCATCACTCAGCAGGCAGATGTTGTGTGCATTATCACTCTTGAAGCCTGTTACTAGACTCTGTGTGCATGCGGCTTTGCCGCCCGTGTGGTGATGCTGACACCCTTGTAATCCTGCTGTTTACTATTAGATGGCACAGGCTGTTGCACCAGAAGTTTTGCATGATAATATGGCGTGACCAGCTGCTCAGCAGATGTTGTTTTTTGCGACTTTAGCATAGATAGGTTAAAGGTGTCTCTGCTGCCCCTTGTGTGGATTCTCTGACCTCCTCTGTGGTGCGTTTCCGCACGCATTTTACTGTAAGCCGACTTGGTGTCACCAGCCCTGGTTTGTGTTGTTCTAACACCTGCCCTCGGGTTTAGGCAGATGATGCAGTAGCTGACAGCTGGACTAGCAGTGGTAAACATGTTAACATTTTAATCCTGTGTTTAGTCATTTGCAAAGTCAAAATTAAGTCAATTCAACAGATAAGCACCATCTAATCGTGTTCATTCTGTGTTTGGGATATTAATCTTGTGAATTTGATGCATGCACCCACGAAACAATGAGGGTTTTTAATGAAAACGGGTAATTTGTTTTCCCGTAGTTCTATGTAAAAGAAAAAGTGTGAATGGGAGGTTGAGTTTTTAGTGTGCATGTATGTGCACAAGCAGTTTGAGGTCATGTGTTTTATTACTTTGCCATTTAAATATACATTTCTTCTTTTCCCCAGGTGAATATATTAAGAATTGGAGACCTCGCTACTTCCTGCTAAAAACCGATGGGTCCTTTATCGGATACAAGGAGAAGCCACAGGATGCAGATCTACCCTACCCTCTCAATAACTTCTCTGTTGCAAGTAAGTGATGCCTTCAAAGCAAGACAAGTAAAGTACACCTTTTTTTCTTTTGTGAGCTCAGTCTCCATGAATTAACTCAAGAGTGGATTCAATGATCTGTATTGAATCCAAAATAATGTCCATATGCTAATTTGACAGCTAACATTGCTAGCACAAATTAGCACAATGTGATTTTGAATTGTCTACTGTAGGGATAATTTCACATTTTATATTTTTCATGAACTCAAATTTTATAATGCTAGTCGTAATTTAAATTTCTCTCTGCCCATTAGAATAAAATAAAATATTTGCTAATGTCCCTTTAAATTACGAACATGTAAAATAACCTTTGTTATGATGCAAAGTTTGTGGTACATTTTTAAAGGCTCACAAAACAAGTTCAGAAATGTACCACTCAAACTGTTAAGGCAAATCTGAAATGATCAAGGATCACTGAAAATAAACTTCAGCCACTCTTTTCTATTGCCGAAATCCTTCCAGATGTGCAAAAATTTGATTAATTTAGCCTAAATTCAGTTTCACCTCATTCTTCTTATCTGAGTTTTTAAAATGATTTTAGTGGAATAAAATCAGCAAAAGCAGTGACTTATTTCCTCTGGAACACAACTCAACCTCAAGCGTGTGGCTTTTAGTGCTGGTTTCTGGACACGTGCTGCGAGCAGCTCCCCAACCCTCCATCCGTCAAAAGGCCCAGCCAGGTTTTAATCTAAAGGCTGGAGGAGCGAGGGCTGGCCATACATCCGGCCTGTGCTGCTTGGCAGTGGAAGAGGATTGCCACATCTGTTGCAGAAAGCTGGGAGGCCAGGTGGTGCTGGGAGGCTGATAGCCTAATGCTCTCTCTGAAATGGCATCGCTCTCACCCCCTGTGCAACGAGCTGCCACCAGACTGCCTTCCTCCGGACCGCTCTCTCAGAGTCCTGTACACAGCCTGACCAGCCCTGCATCTGCTTCCTAGTATACCACAGTCCATATTGACCAATTTGTCTTTTTTAACAATGATTGCAGCATATGACAAATCGCTTTGCACGGTGAGATCCACCAATTTGTTCCGTTTAGATCTTTCACCACCAAAGATGGAAACGCTGCCTTATAAGTACAGCTGGATTAAAAAAAAAAAAATGTATAAAGGAAGAACAGGAAATTTTGACAGATATGTTTATATAAATGTATATGTATATAAAGATTTCTATTTCAAATAAATTCTGTTTTTTTTTTTTTTTTACTTTCCATTCATCAAGGAATCCCAAATAATTTCTTAAGCAGCAAATCAGCATCTTAGAATGATTTCTGAAGGATCATGTGACACTGAAGACTGGAGTAATGGCTGCTGAAAATTCAACTTTTCCATCACAAGAATAAATTACATTTTAAAATGTATTAACATAGAAAACAGGTGTTTTAAATTGTAACAATATTTCACAGTATTACGGTTTATCCTGTGTTTTGTCTTAGTGAGCATAAGAGACTTCTTTCAAAATAAACTGACCACAAACTTTTGAACGGTAGTATTCAAGTGTAAGGAAAATATGAAACTTTGTTTTTTAACCCTCTAACCTTTTTCCTTCAAAGCCAGTTCTCGCTAACATTTACAGAGCTGAATGCCATGTTTTGTCTCCTGATGTTTTTGTGCATTGGCACCCTCTCAACCTTATTTTGGACTTGAGAAAACCTTTAAGTGATGTTGCATGTTGCAAGCAGCGGAAGTCACAGCTTCTGGGCTGTTTAATTGGCATGCTAGCTTTCCTTAGCGACTCTTGCTTGAAGCAATGCTCGTCATCTGTGATCTAATGTGGCAAAGCAAACAATACTGTCAGCTCTGCCTCCTCTCCTCCTGAGGTGTCACATTCTGGCTGCTGTGACCTTGTTTTTCTGCACTCAGCGTGGGACTCGATTTTCCCCCTACTGCCCAGGTAGATGTTCTGTTCAGTGCATGACTTCGTGACCTTAGCGGTGTCATCATTAACCTTCCTGTCTAAATTTAGGCCCTGCCGTCATTCAGAGGTGGCTGAAATTGGCAGACTGAGGGCCCTCATTATGGGACTGCTGTTGCGTTTCACCTGTCGTCTGGGCATTGTCCCCAAAATCTGCAGCGGCGATGAGCCCAGTCTGAACGTCACCTCTGCCCCCTGCTACTTTCATAAAGTATCTGAGAAATGCATTACTTCCCTCTGACTGGCCAGTGGCTGATGTGGCAGAGCTAAGCGCTGTATATGAAATGTTGCACCACATTCCAGCAAATATACCTCTCGCTCGTTCATCTCACCGTGGCACTCTCCCACCCGCTGCCTCCTCTCTGCTAATGGCCATTTGTTTTACATTGGACACGCTGATCCACTCTGTTATCAAATAAAACGCTCTGAAAATGGCAAACACTTGCAGCCTGAGAGTTAGAAAGTGGGCTGGGTTTACTTTAGTATTCAGGTCAGATTTCTCCCTGCCTGTATATTTATATTGCGTCTGCGTTCTTTGTTTTTTTTTTCTCATTGTGTACATTAAATTTAATGTGGCTACTATTTCCTTTGGTCTGTCATTCCAGAATGCCAGCTGATGAAAACTGAACGACCAAAGCCAAACACTTTTATTATTAGATGTCTACAGTGGACTACAGTCATAGAGAGGACCTTCCACGTGGACACACTAGAAGAGAGGTGAGTCTCTAATGTAGAAAACACAACTATTCAGAGCATCATTATATGCCCATTCCAACAACAATGTACAGTTGGCAACCTTTTTAATGTTATATAGTTGCTACAAGTAAACAAAACTGTTTATTTGGCCACCACCTCATACAAAAATTACAAAAAAACTCTACTTACTCATTTTAATTGAAAGCATTAATAATGACCATAGTAGAAAACAATATTACATTCGTAATTGCTTTGCTGATAATGTAGTGATTACATTTATATACAGTATTTAGCAGATGCTTTAAGCAATTCATCACAGATATATCACAGTGTACAATGCCAGGTTTATTAAAAAGCTAGATTAGGAAAATAAGCAGTGGTGAAATGCAGAAAAGAAGAAGAGGAATTTGTGTGTTTATGTGTTTTGTGTACCTACTCACATTTTTATGACAAATTTGTACCAAGAAGTGAGCTGAACCTGACAAAACGTCCTTTTGGGAACTCCTCATTTGTAAAAAAAAAAAAAAGAAAAGAAAAAAAAGAAAAGAAAGGTATTAAAATAGTAAATAGAATAAATAAATACATTTTCTGTTTTCTGTAATGCTGTGTGTGTTATAGTTAGGTTAGCTAAGTAAACATGTTTGGTTTAAAGTTGTGGAGTGGTTAAGTGCTTGCAGAAGAGATAGTGAAGCTTAAATAAATGGGTGAATGGGTGATGGTTTACTGACCCTATTCTGGTTCTGGAGCCTTATGTCCTTTCTTCAATTTGAAGTCTCTGTGATTTTCTTTGGACCGTATCTGTATACACCTTTCCTTAACAAGCTACATGATTTGATTTTGTGAATTTACCCTACATATGAACAATAGTAATAGTGATGCTCGCCTTTAGCAAACACAAATATTAATTTTCCCATCAGCTAGAGAAAAGGCAACCCAAAAAGTTGTTTTACCAAAACACTGGCTCACATTATGAGCTGATCCTCTTTTAGATGTCAGTTCTTTTTAAATCTATAGACAACAAAGCATGTCCCATAAGAATGTAAGTGACAATGAACTGTCAGAAAGACAGAAAAACATCACATACATGCATTATTTGCATGTATAGAAGAACCAGAATCATTAGAAAATTTGACAGCCAGACAGTGTCCACTTAAGTTGAACTGTATATTATTATAATCTGCATTAGTTTTCAATTATTCAGTTGGCTGACAAATATGCTATTTTTTCTTGATTTGAAGTGCAAAAAACACTAACTTTTAGGAGGTTTAGGATTTTCTTTTCAAAAAGTAAACCTATTTTGTTTTGATTTTGATACTGTACCATTCAACTCTGATAACTAGGATTAGTTTTCTCCCCTGTCCAAGAATCTGAGAAATATTTTCCTATTATTGTTGTCCGTATCTTTTTGGGGTCACCGAATAATGGTTGAGCAGACCATATAACAGCGTTTGAAAGAGACTGAGAGAACATCTAATCACACAAAAGATATGAACAGACACTGAGCCGTTTATCCTCGTACTCCTAACTTGCTTGTTTATCTATCACAGGGCATTGCAGTCCAATGCACACTTTGTGCCCCCCCCCCCCCCACCCCCCCCCACCCCCCCCCCCACACACACACAGCTCTGAACAGGAGTGGGACACGGCGTACTGGCAGAGGCCCAGAAACTGCGAGCCTACATGTGAGGAGGAGAGATGTGGCGACAGCTGGCATAATGCCAGACTGTATTCAAAGCCTTTATCTCTCATTAGCAAAAACCGCTCATTATACACCAAACCACTCCACACACATTCATCCACACGACCTTGAGAGGTTGTGCAGGGCACTTTGTATATGTTACTGTGTTAACCCAATAGATCTTGAATTTGCTTTGGGATTTCAAATGCACCACATTTGGAATGTAACATCCGCTATGGGGTTTGTAGCTTCCACTGAAAAAAAGAGCCAGAATGGAAATCCATACATTATGTTGGAGATAATAAATATTTCCATCTCTTATTCTTTTTGAGGGTTCTCCACTAACAAATGGCAATGCACAAGAGTGCAAGTTTTCAAACTCTGCCTGGTAGGGTTGGATCAATACCAAAATTTTTGCTTTGGAAGGCCTGCCTTCCGAAAAAATAAATGTGTTGTGATTGGTTAGCTGTCCCAGTGCGTTGTGATTGGCGAACAGCTTAGACGGTGTTTCAGTACTGCCCCGCCCCTTGCCAAATCAGCAAGTTCCGTCTGCTCCGGTATAGTTAAGGATGGCGTCAATATTGCCATATCAATTTGAGCCGGATTCAAACCCCGAGAATATTGAACAAGAGGATCACGCAGAACCTTTGCACGCTTGGATATTGCAAGACATATTAGAGTGGTAACGTTATTGTTGTTGTTGTTTTTTTGGCTAACAAACGCGTTTCTTCGACATGGTGAAAACTTGATGCTACAGCAGCTCTTCTTCTTCGTTTTCTCTGATGCACTAACTCTGGAATGTGGTGCAACTCTGATGCACTCAACCAAGAGTTCTAACCACGACCTCGCCCCTCCCCACCCCCCAACCATTCGAATTTCCGTAGGCGGGAATTATTTTAATGATATTCTAATGGGCCGCTTTGTGACATCACAATACCTCGGAAAACAACGCTGTAGTCCAAACCATTCATTGTAGTTCTTGAAAAGGGATTTTTAAAAAAATGAAATATCTCCCTTTGGAGTGGACTTTGAGATTTGTAACTTTGTAGATCTTTATTATGCCCAAACATACACACTACACACTGACTAAAATTCAAAAAGTGAAAAGCATAATAGGACCCCCTTTAAAACATTCAGTTCATTTTGGATGACACGTAATGCACGTGAACTTCACTGTAAGAAGCAGTTGCAACAGAAAAATGGGGTCGGTATGATTTCTTCATGTTTTTAAAGTAGTTATGCTCACCAAGGCTGCATTTAAATGATCACAAATACAGTAAATTCAGCAGCCATTACTCCAGTCTTCGGTGTCTCATGATCTTTCAGAAATCATTCTAATATGCTGAGTTGCTGCTGAAGAAATATTTATTATTATTATCACTTTTTAAAACTTAATGCATACTTGCTGAATAAAAAGTGTGAATTCTTAAATATCTTACTGATCAACTTTTGAACATGATGTATGTGTGTATATATGTACATATCAGTTTTCATTCAGAATTCTTGCAATTCTTGCAAATTTCTCTAATACTCTTCTAATACCATCAAAATAGACCAGCATAGCTAGACTGGGCAGGCTAGGAGACAAGATAACCACCTTAAACTAAGCTTTTTTTTCAGCATGTTGTTTAAGCCGGGTACTCAAATTTGATAAATTATGATATTATTATATACCACTGTATACTTGTAGTACTCTGCTATACCACATAGCCCTACTCTCTGCTTCTGTGAAATAGTGAGAAACTGCTAGCTTCGCTCAGATGAATCCATCATTATTAAATTAACACATGCTCAAAAACATGAATGCACCACTGATTCTTCACAACAGATGTTGTGCTGCACGACAAATGAAAACTCAATGGAGGGAGACACTATTCGCAGAGAGGGGCGGCTTCCCCACTCATATTAGATTATACCGTCACCTAGTGAGAATGGCCTTGCGAATTACTCAGATGGTCTGGCCTGGTGTCTTCAACAAAGTAAAAAGGGCACATTCACATTTCAGTTTACATTTATAAGTGAACCATGTGTTCGTTTAGTGTGTCTCAAGTGTATTCTTGAAGTATGAAGAAGTGTTTTATTGTTTTAACAAATGGCTTTGTGTGTGTTTCCAAAGGGATGAGTGGGCAGAGGCGATCCAGATGGTGGCAGATAAACTCCAAAGACAGGAAGAGGAACGTATCCAGTGTAGTCCCACCTCACAGATAGACAACATGGGAGAGGAGGAGATGGACACATCTATCAGCCATCACAAACGCAAGGTGCCTTCAAATACAGATTTGGATGTTTGCTGCAGACATCATAAGCCTGGGACATTAGGAAGCTGAGTGGTACAAATCAGCAAATAGTTCAAGGAATTAAAAGAATAGTTCACTTAAAAATGAAAACTGGCTAAACATTTACTCACCCTCAGGCCATACAAGATGTAGAGTTTGCTTATTGGAACAGATTTGGAGAAATTTTGCATTACGACACTTGGATGGATCCTCTGCAGTGAATGGGTGCCGTCAGAATGAGAGTGCAAACGGCTGATAAAAATATCACAATAATCCACAAGTAATCCACATGACTTCAGTCCATCAATTAATGTCTTATGTGTTTTTAATGAACACATCCATCAGGGCGATTTAACTTTAAACTGTCGCTTCTGGCCAAAATACGACTCCATAGTCTGTAATGACGCTTCCACCAGTGCATTTTCAGTAAATTTTCTACAGATTTTCATTGTTGGGTGAACTATTCATTTATGGCCTGTTTCTGTGCCTGATAGTAGAGTTTGGATGCTGAACCCAACATTACATGATGAACTAAGCAGCAGAGACAATGAAAATGCACTATAAACCTGTTTATCAACATGATCTTTTGCTATACAAGCAATATAAAGTTGTCAAAAACTTCTCAGACATTGTTCGATTCCAGATTATTTAAGCAGTTTGTAGCTGCTCTTTAGTGTTTGGGTTCTGTCACTTAAATTTGATCCCCTCCTCATGTAAATTGGATCTCATGATAATCAAGGTTTGTTCTGGCACACTCCCAAATAACCGTTTTATAATTGATTCAAGAAATACTCAATGTAGTAACCTAGAAATCACTCCGCTGTCAGTGTGAAAGCTCAATGCACGCCTACAGCTGCAGTTACGCTGCAGCCCTGCAGATTCAGGATACAGTATATGAAACAGACCTTATGACTCAATTGCACAAAATTAGGAAACTCTCTCGATAATGTCTTTTAAGGCAGTGTATTTCTGGGAGTTTCATCATTTTTAAACAACAAGCTAATGTACAAACATGTCAGTGTGTTGGTGGCAGTGAAGTCTCTAAGCAGCAGGATTACATCCCTGCAGCAGAGATGTGAGATGTGGACGTATTCTGATTGGGTCTATACCCCAATTATATGCACTGCATTTCAGTAAGTCTGACAATTTATTGCTTTTTTCTTTTTTTTTGCAGACAATGAATGACTTTGACTACTTAAAATTATTGGGAAAAGGCACTTTTGGAAAAGTCATTCTTGTAAGGGAGAAGGCCAGCGGGAAATATTATGCAATGAAAATTTTAAGGAAAGAGGTTATTATAGCAAAGGTAAGAATCATGAGGAATATTTTTTTTTTATAAACTTGAAGATGAGAAATGTGATTTCATTAAGGATAAGGCATTTTGTGCTGTACGTTATTTAGCTAGGTTTAGATAACAGAGTTATGGTTAATGAAATTTAACGTAGTTATAAAAGTGTAATTTTAATCCCATGCTTTTTTGAGAAGCTTTGTAATAAAATCCTCAGTAAATCCATGACTTCACTGTGCACATGCACTGTAAGCAAGCACGGTTTATCTTGAGAAAACACAATTCATGATCCAGCTTCTCTTTCTTCCCGTAGGATGAAGTGGCCCACACGCTTACAGAAAGCAGAGTACTAAAAAACACGAGACATCCTTTTTTAACTGTGAGTGCACATTTTATAATAAACTATCATTCAGAGTGCATTTACAGAGACCTTAAAGCTCCTAGTGCTTTTGAATATATGATTGGCTTTTCCCTGGAGCCTCATTATAATGTAGAGAATAAACTGTAATAAATTAGCGGCCTAAATGTAGCTATGCGTCTGTTGAGAAGTCGCCAGTGAGAGGTAATTTTCTGACACTCCAGATGCTGTTGTATGCCACGCAACATACACAGCAGGTTTAGCAAAACAATTTACCACTGTCAGTCAAGCTGGTGTTCCCTCGTAAACTTCACCTTCCCTCAAAGTTAGCATCAAGGCCTGCGAGAAAGAGTAAAGAGAAAATCTTTTCAAAACGCTTCTTTCATTTTCTCTTGAGACAAACGCTTCCCTCATCACATACATTTTGATGAGCGTCTCTCACGTTGCGTTTGTTTTAGTTTTGTGGGGTTTTTTTGCTTTTGTTTTTCTTCTAATGGTGTATCCACCTGCTGTTTCAGTCTTTGAAGTACTCGTTCCAAACAAAAGACCGCCTATGCTTCGTGATGGAGTATGTCAATGGAGGAGAGGTACGTGTGTGTCTGCATTTGTATTTTATGTCTGTCTTTTTGTCTGTGTTGGCAGACAGTCTATTTCTGTAGTAATGCCATCACTATTATCTGTTTACTGACTGTGAGGCTGTGCTGAGCTAAAAATGTTAATCTGTTATCAGAGAAAAGTTAAGTGCAAGATCATATCTTGTGATGCATCCACAGTTTAAAGAGACTTTCTCTTATCCTTTGGGAAAAATTTAATAAGTAGCAAAATTATCATCCAATATTATTAACAGCCGATAAGAATTATATTTTAGTGTCTAATAACTGATATTCAGAACCAATTTTTTAAATTGTGTTTAAAAATAATAAAATAATAATAAAAATTATTATTACTATTTCTCACATCATTTTATGCAGTTATATTGCAATCTAAATGTTTATAAATGTATTATTTTATGCACATTTGTTTTGCAACCTACTGTAAATGGATAAAAACAAAATTAATATTAAATCAATAGCAACACATATATTTTTATTTATTCCATTATTTTATGCATTACTTTATATTATTGTTTTGCGATCTAAATGGTTAGACATGTATTATAATTATTTTATGCACACTTGTTTTGCTACCTAAATGGATATAAAATGTAAAATGTCTATTAAAACAATAGCAACAAATATTTGGACTAGGTGTAACTTAAATTTCACTTGAAAATGAATGGCTGTTACATAAAAAGTTGAGGAATTATGCAAACAAGGGATAAAGTTTTTACCTGTGAACACAGTTTGTTGTTGATTGTAGTAGTGCTTACCAAATGATGCCATTTATCAGCATACTCAATATTAAACAACCAATTGCTTGTAGAAAAGTGTAAATATTGTTTAAAAAATGTCAGTCAAACTGATATAAATAGTCAAAATGATTTTAGTGGTGTTGTACGTTTAGTTCAATGCTTGTAGTTGCTCAGGATGTGCTTGGTAGAAGTTTGACAGCGTCACTCTATTGATATGGCAGAGCGCAGGATTCCATCTTGAGGGGCTCAAGTTTTGATACAGGAAATTCCACCATCAACGGTGCTGTTTAATCAGAGAGGCGGCAATCTCGCTCTCATTCCCTCAGCCTGCAATGTCACCTGCTCCCAATGCCTGGACCAGCCAGAGCCTCTAACCTCCACATGCTGCGCAGAGACCATCAGTCTCTCCCCTTTCAGCCTCGCCACATTCACAGCTGCCAGTGCTCTGATGAAGGCACACCTGTCCTCAGCCACCCTGGTCCCCGGCACGCCACCCGCTTACCCCCTCCTCCGGTTGATCAACGGAGCCGTTAGCTCTCCCCGGACAGCCATATTCAAACATCCCACAGCAATTAATAGACAGACTCTTCTCATTGGGCTTCTGGGTAATTTCTATAAGCTGGGTTCAAGTGGAGCCGAGGGCCAGACAGTTGACAGAAACCCTTGACATCTGACTCGGGAGGGAAGAGGAAGTGCGGGGCACTCCATAAAAGATACGGCAGAGATGATTGCAGGGGACAGGGCGCTCCTGCCTCTTTAATGGAGCGTTAGCCCATGAGCACGCAGCGCTGCCTTTAACAAGATTGGTGTATTGATTAAAATGCTGATTTAACAGGCCGTGCCGGCCTGTCTCTGGAAAGCCGGGGATGATGTGCCAGCTGCTGTCTGGGTTCGCTGGGCATCCTCCGAGGGCCTCGCCATCTATCATCTCAATATGGCGATATGAGGCCGTTTGTGTTGTGTTAATTTCCTCCAATAAATCAGTAATTATTGCAATCCTGTCCCTGCTGTTTACCCTGCAGCTGTTTTTCCATTTGTCGAGAGAACGGGTGTTCTCCGAGGACCGCACGCGCTTCTACGGCGCCGAGATCGTTTCCGCCCTCGACTACCTGCACTCTGCCAAGATTGTGTACCGGGATCTGAAGGTAAACAGAAAAAGGGGAAAGAATTCATATATTTAGAGAGGAGGTTTTGTTTTGTCGCGATGCCTTTATCTAAGTGTATGTCATGGGATGCGGAAAATGTAATTAAAAGCTCTAGAGTTTGGGTTTTTTTCTTTGGTTTTTGGAAACATCAAACTCTGGCGGCTGTGGATGATGACACAGTGTTTTGCTCGCAGCCTTGGACCAAGCCAGTTGTGGAAGTGCCAAGAAACTTGGACAAACAGCTTAGCCATTAAAATTAAAAGGTTAAATTAATGTGGCTTGAAGTTTCTTTCCACCTCCAGGGAATAAATATATTATCCATGTAGTTGTCTACTTTTTTATACACTTTTTTTAAAGACATTATTAAACATCATGAATTAAGGATACTAGTACACTTTAGGAACAAGTACTAACACAAGTAGGTACTATTACAAGTATTTTTATTTTTTGGAATTTATGTTATTAATCATGAAGTCAACACGCGTAAAAGCCATACAGTATGTGTTCGTTGTATTATTAAGATGTTTTAATGAAAAAGGAAGGAAAATACACTTTTATGTCAGTCATAAATTAATTCAAGCTTTCTATAAATGAAATGCATCCAATCAATTCAAAGTGCTAATTTGACGCAGATTTGAAAAGAGCTAAGTTTTGTTAACTACCAAGTTCTGTGTTTGTTGTTTTCAAAAAGTCAGCAAATCCACACTCTTTTCTTTTCTGCCCAGTTGGAGAACTTAATGCTTGATAAAGATGGACACATCAAAATTACAGACTTTGGCCTCTGCAAGGAAGGAATCACTGATGCTGCTACCATGAAGACCTTCTGTGGGACGCCAGAGTATCTGGCACCAGAGGTAAAGAAACCCCTCATGATTAACAAAACCCGCAACTATTCCAAAAACTAGGTAAACAATGGAGCATATGCAGGAGACCATGAACAAATTTATGATTTCAGATCATATCATGAGAGTCTAGTTATGGCT
Organism: Sinocyclocheilus rhinocerous; assembly: GCF_001515625.1. Lineage (NCBI taxonomy): Eukaryota > Metazoa > Chordata > Actinopteri > Cypriniformes > Cyprinidae > Sinocyclocheilus > Sinocyclocheilus rhinocerous. Next base: position 1,409,037 of record NW_015667306.1, read on the forward strand.
TGAATGATTAAATGGTCCCATTCAAATATTTAGTTTTAGCTGTCATGACATGGAGTGCCGTGCATGCAAGTTTATAGTAATATTTTGCAATACAAGCTTAACCTCTTGCTTTCTATGTGATTTAGAGCAAAAAAAAAAAAAAAAACTGCTCTCATAGCAATAATAATCAAGCTCTTAAACTACTGTGATACTGAATTAAGATGTGGCTTGCACAGCTTGTTTGGTTCAAAGATACAGTAATGATCAGGAGCTTCTTACAGTACACTGAACTGTACATCAGTGAACTGTTCAAAATCTAGAAGCTTCTAATTTCTGTGAAGCCTCTATAAAATACATTATTACTATTCTATTCATACTAATGTAATACAATCTGTTGTATGTTCTTACAAATAATTGTATTAAACAGTGATTACAAGTAATTGTTATCACTGTTTAATATGTTGCAATACTTGTCATATAAGTCTGGTTACGATTATTTAGAAGATTGAACTGATTAAAAAATATATTACAAATAAATAAATGATAAAATATAAATACATCTGTTATGCTCACCAAGGCTGCATTTATTTGATCAAAAAATACAGTGAAGGGGGGATAGATTCCACTTCGAAAAAGTACGGAAGACAATTTGGCGCAACATTTTGTTTTGCTCAGCCTGGCCGCTGTGCCAGGAGATGATTTGAGTGTTGGTTATTTTTCACAAGAGTATGTGCAGGCAGGGGGCGGCAGCGGGAGTGAAGGGGGGAATAGAATTCCACTCGAAAAAGTACGGAAGACAATTTGGCGCAACATTTTGTTTTGCTCAGCCTGGCCGCTGTGCCAGGAGATGATTTGAGTGTTGGTTATTTTTCACAAGAGTATGTGATTGCACAAAAAAGTACATGCTAAACAGAGGCAGATGGTGGCAGATGGGGAAGGTTGGAAGAAGGTGGCTGGGAAACCTGGAAATCTATACTGCCGTACTGGTGTAAAAATAACAGAGCACATCCTGAGCCAAGTTCTGGAGATGCAAAGTAGAGGGGGATTAGAGAGAGAGAGAGAAAAAAGAGAAGAGGGAGTGTGAAAGATATTTCGAGGAAAAAATATTTTCTTTTAGGGTTACAGAAGTGAAATTGGAATAGTTTCGCTTAAATTTGGCCCTCACCAAATGTTTTAAGTGTTAATGAGAATGAATGAAGATACATTTACAGAAATACTTCTCTAATAACAGTTCGCTTTCACAAGCTGTATGTCATCTGTCACTGAGTTCTCATCTGCCACATCTTTAGCATTTAGTAATTGCAGCGTTTCTACAGCATGTTTGCAACCAATAAAGCACATTATCACTGGTTTCCAGGTGTGATTCAGAGCACATTAGCTTTTTCTAAATGAGCCTCCAGGATGTGCGTTTGTCAGCATGCAGGCGTGGCTAGCGTTCGTCTTCTTGAAGGATGCAGACAGGTGCTTAGCAGCAGGTAAGCGTGCATACGGCGATCTGCGCGTGTTTACACTATGTGTGCATATATTTGAATGCACTTTGCACACCCCTATCTGTGTGCATGTGTGCAAGCGTCCTCGTGTAGCCAAAGTGGGATAAGCTCATGGAGGCTGTCTGTTCCACTGCCCTGCTGGGGAACTGGGCTGGTGGAGCCACAGGCACTCTGTCCCATCCCTCCCAGGCCAGCCTTGCCAAGGGCCCAGTCCTGGGAGCAGCAGCCCTGCCACATGGCTGTCCGAGCAGGGGCCTGTTCCTCCCCTGCGGCCGCTCCTCCTCGCCTGTGGCTCTGGAACAGGGAGACCCCAACTGGCTCTGTGTGCATTAATCGCATCCCCGCCTGCAGCCGAGCTGCTCACGTACACTCCCAGGACAAACAGCACAATACGCCCATACGTGCCGCGCACACACATGAACGGTGTCCTCGTCCTCGCTTACGCTCCTGTTTGCTTCCAGAACACACAGTTCTGTCCAGTCCTGGATTTAGACATGCATAAACACACACATTCTGTCCAAGTATATTGAGTACACTTTCACTCACACTTATTAAAGCACCCTTAGCTGTGGTAAAATCACTGTAATGCACATGAACATCTGCAAAAGATGCATTCGGTTTCTTTTTAAGAAACAATAATGTTTAGCTGTTCATTTTGGATGGCACTTAATGCATGTGAACTTCACTGTATGAAGCAGCTGCCATGGAAATATGATAAAAGATAACCATGTTGTGTAAATAATTAATTATTAGTTATAAAAACAATAAATAATAATTCCGTGAAGTAATATAGTTCAAATCAAAAATGCAAAATGTACCATTCAGCACATTTGATATGACATTTATTTATTCATTCAAATAACATACACTCTCGTTTAAAATTTGGGATTGGTACGGTTTTTTTAAGTCTTTCATAAGTCTCTTATGCTCATCAAAGTTGCATTTATTTGATAAAAATACAGTAAAAAATATTAATATTGTAGAATAATATTACAATTTAAAAGAACTGTTTTCTATTTTAATATATTTTAAAATGTAATTTATTCTAGTGATAGCAAAGCAGAATTTTTAGCAGCTGTTACTCCAGTCTTCAGTGTTACATGATCATTCAGAAATCATTCTAAGATGCTGATTTGGTACTTTTTTTTATTATTATCAGTGTTGATGCTACATAATATTTTTGTGGAAACTGATAAATTTTTTTCAGGATTCTTTGATAAATTTAATGTTTAAAAAAACAGCATGTATTTGAAATAGATATCTTTTGTAACTTTATAAATGTCCTCATAGCGTCTCTTTTAATTAATTTAATGTGTCCTTGAGAAGTAAAAATATAAAATACAGATCCCAAACTTCTGAACGTTAGTGTAGTTCAAAGCACACAATGTACCATTCAGATTTTCTCTGACATTTCTACGTGGAGTAGTCATATACACCCATCTCACTGTATGGAGGTTGTTAGCACTGTGTTCACACATGGACGTTCACATTGTGCTCCCTAATCAGACAGAGTAATGAATGCTGCGGTTGACTTATGCAGGTCTGCCTGTTTTTAAAGATCAGAGAGGAGACATCATTATAACACCACTCTGAGCATATGCTTAACTGGCTCTGTGCCAGCCAGCCTTGTCATTAGTCAGACATATTAATCACGACTCTCCTCTCTGAAGAGCTCCTCTACATTGCACACTAACTCCAGCCGCCTTGTTTCCGCCACCTAGTCTTTAAGAGCCACCGGTAAGGTGTGTAGCATCCTCAGTAATTGGGGCCCGGGACGCTTGCCCAAAAGCATAGCTTTGATCCAACGTTATCAGGCTTTTAGGATTGTGCTTCCAGGTTCCAAATATATCCTGAGCTGGATCTTTGACCTGATACACCGGTGCAGAATGAATGTTTAGACGCTTTTATCAGTCTAGCACTGATGGGCAGGAGAGACGGAGCTGGCTCACGCTGACATGGGTTTGGTGATGAGAAGCTCTACAGTAAGAGTGTGTGAAGTGCTGCCATTATCAGCTACTGATATTCATATATTAGCACTGATGTTCAAACTGCCATTCATTTAGGAACTCTTAGCTCTAATGACTCTTATGGAGATGAAATTGATTCAGTGTTAAGTTACACATGAGCAACTTATTTTGAAATATGTTTACCTAGCTCTTCTTCTGCATCATTCAGAATTTAATTGAGAATGCCTTTTAAACTACAATTCAATTCCTGAATTTGATGTGAGGTAGCAAACAGGATTCTTTTTTCTTTCTTTTTTAATTAAAGGAACTATTTTTAACTAGAAAAGAGGCATTTGTCAAGGCAAACTTTGTTTGAAGTTTTGGGGAGAAAGCTTTTTGAAAGTTTATAGGCCTTATGAAGGGATAGAAAGACAGTCGGATGGGTAGATTGGTGGATGGATGGATGGATATATGTATGGATAGATAGATGGCTTGGATGGATAGATGGGTGGATTAAATGTAGTAAAATTGCAAGTCAATAAATACCTCTTTCCGTCGTCAAAATTCCAATTCAGCTTCCTGTGGGGTGTGTCCAATTCAATTCAAATTCACTCTCATGAACTGAAATTGAGTCAATTCTTCAGTTCTTAATCTTGCACAACACTGGTGCTGAGACATCCATATTTTTGAAGTTTTTGAGTGTTTGTCAAATAATGATTAACAGGTTAACATATTTAACATTTAATAATGAGATTTTTTATTTCTGTACAAATTGTCCAGATACATTTTTGGGTCCACCTGTGTACCTGCGCTTGTACCTGTTTTGATATTTCTTGGGTTGGTCATGAATGCTTTCATGCAGGAATGTTTTCAAATGTGTGTTTGTTCTCAGGTGCTTGAGGACAATGATTACGGCCGTGCGGTGGACTGGTGGGGTCTTGGTGTGGTCATGTATGAGATGATGTGTGGCCGACTACCTTTCTACAATCAGGACCATGAGAAGCTCTTTGAGCTCATCCTAATGGAGGACATCAAGTTCCCCAGGACCCTCTCTGCTGATGCCAAGTCCCTTCTGTCAGGCCTGCTCATCAAAGATCCCAATAAGAGGTACAAACTGCACGGCTGGTCTAACCCAGTAACAGTCATAACAATATTGATCTATATTCTTTATGCATTTCAACTGGTCTTTCTGTATTTCACTTCAGTTACAGCACTTATTTAGATAGGAACTAACTAGTGTAAGTTCATAAGTTGTCTTCTGACTAAATACATGTGGCTTCCTTTTGTTTTCCTGTCAAGACTTGGTGGAGGTCCGGATGATGCTAAGGAAATTATGCGACATAGTTTCTTTGCTGGAATTGACTGGCAGGATGTCTATGATAAAAAGGTAATTGAGAATTTATGCTGTCATGCTTTCACCACTACACATAAAGGTGCTCTCAGTATTATTTTTTTTATATCTACATGGATGCAATATCATGGAAAAGCAAGTTTTTAAGTCACTGATGCCATTATAGAAAATTCAGACATGATTTTTCATCATTTTAAACTTTTTTTTTTTTAATGTGCTATTCATTTTTGTGTTTACTGAGGAAAAAACAGTAAAATTTTAATTAAAAGTGCACACAACCAAAATACTTACATGTTGAGACAGAGGTTCTGTGTCTCAGTGCACTAATAGGTCACTGTCAGTTGAACAGCCTTCACAAATAGCACAATGGTTGGCAGAGGAGGTGCGGTTCAGAGATGTTAGATCGAGCCCTCCAGCTCGCCATACTATATGCAGTGTCAGATCTGCACAAACAGGTGCTGTTTTTTTTCATCCCCATCTCTTCCTTCCTCAGCTGATGCCTCCCTTCAAGCCTCAGGTGTCGTCAGAGACAGATACCAGATATTTCGATGAAGAGTTCACAGCTCAGATGATTACAATAACCCCTCCTGAAAAATGTGAGTTTGTCTGATGTTTGTTGTTTATCTCTGCATACATTGACAATTCTGTAATGACACAAAAGCGTATTCTAGAAAGCATGCCTGATATTGTGCTGACTTAATTATCTTCTAATTTTTTGGCACAAATCCCGATCACCTGAAAACTATAGGTGTTACTTTTGAAAGTGAAAGTGACATGATTGTGTAGCCAAGTATTGTGTCCCATACTCGGAATTTGTGCTCTGCATTTAACCCATCCAAGCGCACACACACAGCAGTGAGTAGTGAACACACACACACACACTGTGAACACAGCCATTTTTGCTGCGGGTTCGGTGCCTTGCTCAAGGGTCTCACCTCAGTCGTGGTATTGAAAGTGGAAGAGAGCGCTGTACATTCACTCCCCCCACCTGCCAGTACCGAGACTCAAACCCCGCAACCTTTGGCTTACAAGTCCGACACTCTTACCATTAGGCCACGACTGCCCCACAAAAATGATGTTAACACATAATAATTTTTGGAAATGTCATCAGATTTGAATTTTGCATCCAGAGTCCCAGAATCTGAAGACTAATATATAAAGATGTTAAAATGTATAAGAGTGCAGTAACTCTGAAACAAGTAGCTGAAAAAAATTTATGTCAGTAAGATTTTTTTAAAGAAATCTATACTTTTATTTGGTAAAAAGGACACAATGAATTGATCAAAAGTGATTATAATGATACAAAAGATTTCTATTTCAAATAAATGCTATTTTTTTTTTAACTTTTTAATTAACAAAGGATTGTAAATATCATGGTATCAGGGATCCACAGAAATATTAAGCAGCACATTTTTTTTAAACACTGATAATAATAAATGTTTCTTGAGCAGCAAATCAGCATATTAGAATGATTTCTGAAGGATCACGTGACACTGAAGGCAGAAGTAACCACTGCTGAAAATTCAGCTTTGCATCGCAGGAATAAATTACATTTTAAAATATATTAAAATACAATACAATTTTAAATTGTAGTAATATTTCACATTATTACTATGTTTACTATATTTGTGATCAAATAAATGCAGCCTTAAGAGCATAAGAGACTTCTTTCAAAAAACATTTAAAAATCTTACCAATCCCAAAAGTATTACCGGTGTTTTATACATGAACTTTTGTTTTTCAAAACCATACAAAACCAATATGAATACTAAATACATTAAAAAAAAATTCAGTCCCTCCCTAGAAGATTAGCAACAGTGTTGAATTTCTCTCATCTGTACACTTACGTGACTGTGGACCAAAGGCTCAAATCTTTTAAATAATATATCCTTTTAAGCCTTTCCATCTGAGCCCTGTCATTTTCAGAAATCTCTTTTAGTCAGAAGAGCAGATTTTTTACATTATTTTAACTGACTGGAGGTCATTATCATTACATTTACATTTAGTCATTTAACAGACGCTTTTATCCAAAGCGACTTACAAATGAGGACAATGGAAGCAATCAAAATGAACAAGAGAGCAATGATATGCAAGTCCTATAACGAGTCTCAGTTAGCTTAACGCAGTACACGTAACAAGGTTTTTTTTAATTATATAATAAATAAAAAGAAAACCGAATAGAAAAAGAATAGAGCAAGCTAGTGTTAGAGACATTTTTTGCTTTTGTTAATTGTATAATAAATAAAAAGAAAACAAATAGATAGAATACAAAAAGATTAGAGAAGCTAGTGTTTTTTTAATAGAAAACAATCAGTTAGTAAATGAATAGAGTGCAAGTCTAAAAGGGGAATTTTTTTTTTTTAAAGAATAGAATTAGAATAGAGAATGCTAGAGTTAGAGGGTCAAATAAAGATGGAAGAGACGCACATCCATAATAAAATGTGCCGCAGACGGCTCTGGGGGGTGAATAAAGGCCTCCTGTAGCGAATCCATTTGTTTTTGTAAGAAAAATATAAATATTTCAAACGTAATAAACACTTTTCTCTCACTTTCGTTATCTGTCATACGCAGAAGCGGTTCCGGCGGATGACGCAGCACGCCGGCGTTGCGTGATTAGTGACGAATGCGAAGAGAGAACAAAACAAAAGGTCATGAATTAGAAGTACAAACCGAGGATTTGCAAAGAAAAATGTCGGTGGATTTCAATATAAGCCAAGAGGAGACTGGTTTTCCTTTGCTAAAGTAAGGAAACTTTGCTTCCTTTGCTCCTATAAACAAACTCGCGGCACTAGCATATCTCAGAGGCGCGCGCGCTGCGCATACGTGCTGCGTCATCCGCCGGAACAGTTTCCGCGTACAGATAACGGAAGTGAGAGAAAAAGTGTTTATTATGTTTGAAATATGGATATTTTTCTTACAAAA